>NC_058134.1:62618657-62660151 GCF_016433145.1 Gracilinanus agilis | reverse complement strand
GAAGAGGAGAGAAGAGACAAGGAAAGAAGAGAAGAGAGGAGATGAGAGAAGAGGACAAGAGGAGAGAAGAGAAGAGATGAGAGAAGAGACAAGAGGAGAGAAGAGGACAAGAGAAGAGATAAGAGATGAGAGAAGAGACAGGAAGAGAGAAGAGGACAAGAGGAGAGAAGAAACGAGGGGAAAAGAGAAGAGACAAGAGGAGAGAAAAGAGAAGAGAAGAGAGGGAGAGGAAGTAAAAGGAGGGGAGGGGAGGGAGGGGGTGCTGCTATATTACAAAAGGGACATATACCAAATTTGTAGTTCATAAAAATTCTCAGATTTTTTTCAGACAAACTACTGTCTTATTGTGCCTCCTCCCCCTTCTCATCCTTGAAAAAGCATATATATTTTTAAACTCATGTGAATCTCTGTGTATATCCCTATTAAATTTTGCCTAATTTGATTTAGCCTAGTGCTCATACTTTGCCACAATCTTTGTGATGCCCTCCAGTTTGTTGGCTCTTCCTCCTAGCTTTATAGCAATCACATATTTGACATGGGTGTCATGCATGCCTTCATCTAAGCCATCAACCAAGATATTGAGAGGACTGGATAGAGATTGCTAGCTCACTCCATGAGTTAGAAATGCATCCAGTTATATTATCTTGCCCACATCTCTCCATAGTTTCCATAGGTATTTAGCATGAGGATTTATCAAATACTTTCCCAAAGTCTTGGTAAAAATGTATCTATGACTTTGCACTGCTCTACCAATTTAGTATCCTTGGCAAAAAGGGGAAAACTTAGTAGACAAGACCTCTTCTTGATGAAGCCACTTGGTGATCACTTTCTTCTAGAACTTGGCCAGGAATTAAAGTCCTGCTCTCTGGCTTATAGTTTGCAGATTCTGTTCTATTTTTTGGAAATTGGACCATTTGGCCTTCTCTAAGCTGTATTCTCTCTCCTGTGGTCCGTCATCTTTCCAATACAGCTGCCAGCGACTCCATAGCCACAGCTAATGGCTCTCTCCACACCCAAGGAAGTCGTTCATCAGGGCCAGACGCCCTTAAATTTCATCACGGACAGCTTTCTGCTCTCATCTCCTTGACTATATTGAATAGTCATTTTTGTTCAGTTCTTTCCAGTCCAAAGGTCATTCTTCTTAGCAGAGAAAACAGAGACAATATTGAACAATTCTGCCTTTTCTCACGTGTCAATTATGATATCTGATCCATCCCAAGCAACAGTGTTATCCCTTCTTTGATCCTTCTCTTTACCCAGAATAGCTTTAAGAAATCAACTTTTTTGTTCTCTTGGCTCAGTTCATTTTGAACTTGAATATTCCTGCCATCATTCTTGTATTGAGCCATACTTTTATATTCTTCCTCCATCTCCCATCTCTAGCCCTTTGCCTAGGAGTGCCTAAAAGGCCCTCTTCCTGCCATCTTCTGCCTCATCAAATTCCTCACTTCTTTCAAGATTCAGCCAAAAGCACCAGCTTCCACATGAAGCATTCTTTTAGCAAGCATTTTAAAAATGTTTACTATATACCTACTATTAGGCTGGGCCAATTGCAGATGCTGGTGGATTGTGAGAGATACTAAAAAACATATTCTGCTGCCTCAAGGAAATTATAAGCCACATCCAGCTCTCTGAGCCCTTGTTAGAAACACAGTTGGGATGCTAGATAAGCCAGGAACCAGAGCGGTAGCCCCGAGCATTGCCTGCTGCAAGTTAAACAAATACATATTTTTAAACAAAAAAAATAAATTTTAGATATTCAGAGACACTGTATTGCATAGAGTTTATTTCCCACATTCCTACACTCAATTTTTCCATCTTTTACCACCTTTGCCAATTTGATAAGTGCAGATTTGCATTGTTAGGGACTTGAGAACCTTTTTAGATGATGGCTTATAATTTGTAAACTGTGTGTCCTTTAACTACTCATCTATGGAGTAATAACTCTTGATGAAACAGATTTATATCAATTCCCTAAACATTTTGAATGTCAGACTTTTATCAGAAAACTTACATGCAAGGATTTTGCTCATCTGTGTCTTTCCTTCTTATTCTATCTGCATTTATCTTTATTTGTGCAAAATTTTTATTTTTCATATGATGATAGCAACCCATCTTGTTTCTCGGAATATTCTTTGTTATGACTGTTTACAACACTGTGGAAGCACTGACTTTTATTTAGTGCCTGCTGTGTGTCAGACTTTGTGCTAAATGCTGGAGATACAAAAAGAGAAAAAAGTCCTTACACGTAGTAGCTGATTGGCAGAGGAAATGGCTATTTTGGCAAAGATACTAAAATACCAAGCTTGGTCTTTGAGTACAAGAGCTGAGAAAGCCAGATGAGGAACTTTTCTCCTTACTGGTGAATATGCCACAAGTGCAGGGTTTTACCTTTCCAAGAAAGAAAAATATAGGGATCACCAAGATGGCAGGAGGATCATCAGGTATGTTCTGACTTTTGTGGGGAGATGTGAAGGATATTTCAGATGACTACAGCAGTGTTGTGCTAAGTGCTGACCACAGTATTCCTTGATCATCTCCAAACACTCTCCATTTAAACAGTCTGTCGCTGGGTGTCCTTAAATCAGTTCTGTGGCTCTTTGAGAAACCTTGTTTGTGCTGCCATCTTGGAAACTATATTCAAGTGTTGATGTATGAAAAGGAAACAAATAACTCTATGAAATGCCAATTCTCTTGTCACTGGGATTAGTTTAATGAAACCAAAGGCAGACCAATTAGAAAGGGAAAAATATATCAACAGGTACTCTGCAGAGAAGAAAAAAAGGTATTGCTATAAGAATCTGCATCACAGCTTTTAGATCAAAATGAGATAGATACACAGTGGATGATGAGGTATTGAGATAAAAAAAGGAAGGGAGAGAGGATGGGGGAGGGAGGGAAATTCTTTGATCTGTAATTTTAAGTCCATCAGCTTTCTATCTGGAAAATATGTTTTTCATTGTTAATCCTCTCAAACCACAATTGGTCATTGCCAATAAATATTGTTTAAGCTTTTGTAATGAGCTAGGAACTATAGTAAACACTGGGATTACAGAGGGGGAGGGGGAAATGTACCCAAAAAGTCTCTTCTGAGAGCTTGCATTCTACTGGAGGGATACAACATGTCAGTTGATATGTAAATAAAATAATTTGAGGAATCAATCAATGAGCATTGATTAAGCATTTACTATGTATAGTAACATATCTACTATGTAAGGCATAGTTCCAAAGAAAGCCCAAAATAAGTCCCTGTTCCCAAGGACAAAAAGTCCTTAAAGAGTTTCATATATATATATATATAATTTTTTCCCCCTTGTTCTTGATTGTGTTAACATTGTATGGCCTATCTGGCCTTTTTTCTACCTCTCTTATTTGCATTCTCATAGTTCTTCTTGCATCCTCTTTTCCTCCATTATACCAGAAAGCCCCTAATTAATTATAGTCTCAATTTCCTAAACTCACAGAATGTAGAACATCTTATTCTGACTGTTCACTTTGGCCCATTTATAAATATATTGGCAAGACAAGATTTCATTTGGACAACCAAGTTCTTCTGTAAACTAACTTATTACCTTCCCCCTGGTGAAAAGCAGACATATCCATCTGTTTCTCTATTTCAGAAGAAATAGGGTTTTCCTCTCTTAGTAGTTCAGGAACAGGCTTAGGAAAATTAGACATTTGTTATTTGGAATCCTCGTTTTTCATTAGGCCATACAAGCAGTGTTTGAGATTGTCTAGTTGAATTTGTGTGTCAGCTTGCATTTTTCCTATGGTAACTTTTTGTTTTTTAACATTTATGATTTGGAAAATAAAGTTTCCAAATAACATAAGGAGAATGAGGCATTCCAAAACCTTAAAGTTTCCTAATTGTGTAATAACTAGAAGACTTTTTAATACTGTGGCATTCATGTTGCTTTATCTAATATTTTATATAGCTTGTAATTCTGGTTTTTGTCAGTAGATGGTGCTACTGGCTAGGTTTTCCTTTGGCTGGGGATTAAGGACAAAGCATGAAAATTCACAAGAGTGTGGTTCCTTTAAGGACTTCACACCTTTATTAAAGTATATCACACCTCAGGATTTAATTAACTTTTTGGTGAAGGGCAGGCTAAGAACCTTTTGTCTGAGGCTAAGTATAGGATTAAGTAGCTGCTACAATAAAAAAAAAATGATAGAATCCTCCTGCTTATGTTTCCTCTATTGGGTAAAAAGCAGCTTTTGTGAATTGATCTAGGGCAAAAGGAGATTTTATACATTTCCTTTTCCCTTTTGGGGGGCTCTAAAAGCCTCTCAACGTAAAAAGGACCAGTTTTTGTTTTGTTTTGTTTTTTTACTTTAACTTGCTGGAAACAGTTCCCTAGGTGAGGCCTATACAGCTAGTTAAGAGACAAAGCAAAGCAGCTGCTACTGATAAGGCAACTACTAGCAAAGTACCTGGAAGATAGGATCCTCTCCCCTTCCCTAGGTGGGGCTTTAGGACCCAGCCGCTAAAAGTAAAACAGCTGTGTGCTGTTTATTTTAAGGAATAAGGAAAGAGAAAAAAAATTGAACTTACCTTTTTATCTAGCAGCTGGGTCGAGTTGTTTACAGAATGAAAGAGGAGTCAAGAAAATTTCAGAAGATTGAGGGTAGTTGGCACAACTTTCAGGTTGCCAAATGTAAGGGGTAAAAGGGGGTTTGGGTTGGGTGAATATTAAAAGGTTTGGTAACCAGGGAATTGAACAATTATCAATCCCTAATTAAAGAATAACCTCAAGTCAAAATGACTTTTATGGAAGTTTATTTACAAATGAGGAGAGGAAGAGAATATAAGAAAATCAGAAAGAGGATAAAGGTAGGATAAGTAATCTAACACACTAGGCAATTTGCTCTGGTCCCTAGTTTAACCCAGGCAGATCTAATTAGTCCCCAGTCCAGGGAGGGTCAGCCTTGAGCCCAAGGCCAGAGAACCCCGGAGATAAATGAATCAAAGGCTTCAGTCACAGAGTCTCTTTTGAAAGGGAAATTCCTTAAGAGAAATTCGGGAAGATTTAGTCTTTACACTCACCATGTGAAATTCCAAAGGAAAGATTTAAAAAGTCTCACCAAGGTCTCAGGGTCCCAGGTCCAGAGCTCCTCCAAGTCCAAGACACGAACAAGAAGAGTGGAGCTGAACTCATTGAACTCTCTTTTAAAGGGGCTTCTTTTGCATCACTTCCTGTGCCTTCCTCTTAGTTTATGTTTCTAATCACAACAGACACTTTTCTTAGGACTGCCCAGGAAGCAGTCAGTAAATTCTGATTGTCACTCACTCTAGCACACCTGGGTCACAGACCTCCCAACTTGTGAGTTCAGTAGAGTTGTTTACACTTTTGGTGATTAGATCTGAGAATGGGGCAAGGTAGATATAATCTCATTATCACACCAGCAAAACTGAATATATCCTATCTGTGCGAAAAATGATCATTTAATGAAATAGAGGATTTCTAAGCATTTCTGATGAAAAGACCAGACCTGAAAAAAATTGATGTTCAAATACAGAACTCCAGAGAAGCCTAAGTAAAGATAAATAGGAAAGAGAAAACTTAAGAAATTCAGTGAGGTCAGACTATTATAAGGGATGGTGTTACTTGTAAGTCTTACGGTTTATTATTATTATTATTATTATTATGATGATGATGATGATGATGATGATGACAGTTAGAAGTATACATAGAGAAAGGATACAGGAATAAAATGACATTATATCCCCCAAAAAAGATCAAGAGAGGAAAAAAGGATCACACTGAGAGAAGAGGTGGAGAGGGACAAATAATGTATGTTACCTGAAGAGATGCAAAAAAACTCTTAAAGTGGATAAAGGGTTGAAGGGGAGATGGGAAATGTTTAAACCTTACTCTCATCAGAATTGGCCCAGAGAGGGAAGAATATAGTCAGTTGGGTATAGAACTCTAGCTTAACCTATGGGGAATCAGGAGGAGAATAATCGGGGAGAGGGTAGCAAAAGGGAAGGTGATTTGGGGGAATCAGTGGTTAAAGGTTAACACTTTTGAGGAAGGACAGAGTGAAAGGAGAAAGAACAGGAACAAAAAGGGGAAATAGGATAGAGGAGAATACACTGTTAATATGAGATGTAAAATGAATAATTTTGATTATATTAAATTTAAAAGGTTTTGTATAAACAGAACCAATGCCACCAAGATTAGAAGGGAAACAACAAACTTGGGAGGACATTTTAAATAAATTTCTATGATAAAGACCTTGTTTCTCACATATATAGAGAACTGAGTCAAATTTGTAAGAATATAGGTCATTCTCCAATTGACAAATGGTCAAAGGATATGAATAGATGATTTTCAGATAGTCATATAAAAATGTTCTAAATCACCATTGATAAGAGAAATGCAAATTAAAACAACTCTGAGGTACCACCTCATACCTATCATATTGGCAAATACGATAGTAAAGGCAAATGACAAATGGGGCAAAATTGAGCCATTAATGCATTGTTGGTAGAGTTGTGAACGGATCCATCCATTCTGGAGGACAATATGGAACTATGCCCAAAGAGCTATAAAACTGTGCCCTTTGATCCAGCAGCACTCCTACTACATTTGTACACCAAAGAGATTTTTTTTTATGTTTTTTTAAGGGAAAAGAACCATTCTACAAAAAGATTTATAGTACCTCTTTTTGCTGGTATAGAATTGGAAATTGAGGAGATTTTCATCCATTAGGAATGGCTGAACAAAAATTGTGGTACATGATTGCGATGGAATACAATTGCACTATACAAAATGGTGAGCAGGATGATCTCAGAAAAACCTTGAAAGACCTCCATGAGCTGATCAGAGGGAAGTGAGCAGAACCAGGAGAGTATTATACACAGCAACAGCAATATTGTGGAATGATCAAATGTGAAAGACTTCGCTCCTCTCAGCAATACAGTGATCCAGGACAGTTCTAAAGGACTTATGACAAAGAAAACTATCCACCTCCAGAAAAAGAACTGATGGAGTCTGAATGCAGATTAAAGAAAAATATTTTTCACTTTATTGGCATGTGTTTTTATTTGGAGAGTTTGGATTTATATGAGCACTTTCTCACAATATGACCAATAAGGAAATATGTTTGCAAGATCATACGTGGATAACACAGATCAAATTGCTTATCATCTCAGGGAGCAGCAGCAGAGGGAGACAATTTGGATATTATAATTTCAGAAAACATATATAAAAGATTGTTATTACATGTAACTGGGAAAAATTGTTTTTTTTTAATTTTGAAGGGGTTCTCGGCTTAACCCCAAATTCTACAGGAAGCCTTACTTGATCAGCCTTCCCACTATGGATTATTTCATATTTTTCCCATTTATATCTTGTTTTTACAGACTTTCTTCATGTTGTCTCCCACATTAGACCAGGAATTCCTTGATGGCAGGGTCTGTCTTTTGCCTTTTCTTTGTGGCTTCAACACTTAGTCCTAAACTTAAGCACAACTTTGCATGCGATCATTCTCCAACAGAATCTCATCTTTCCTTTGGTTTAGTTCTCTTTGAAGACAGAAAGGCAATTCCCATGTCGCTTTCATTATCTTAAATCAAAATACAGCTCTTTTAGAACTTAATTTCCCAGCTTCCAAATTTGATACAAAGTAAAAAAAGAAAAAAAATCTGCTATTTGATTTAAAATATCATTTTAGAGAATAATTATGTTACCTTTCTTCTTCTATATGGACATTTTAGTTTAAAAGTCAGGCTCGTTTCTGCTTACATTTTAGGGGGCAGAGTGGGAACAGGGAATCAAAACCTGGGTTACCACTATTGCTCCTGATAAAGACATTTTTTCTTCTCCCATTGCACACTGCTCCCTATTCCGCCATTTTGAATCTTGGAGAGGTCCTCCAAGGACTGGCAGCATAAGTGACTTGCCCAGAGCCATCAAAAGAGCCTCATAGAAAGTAAAAAAAAATTTTTAATTAAATAATTTTTAAATAGATGAATAAATAATAAATATATATGAAGTTAGAAAGAGAGCCTCAGAGGCAGAGCTTGGGCTCTTCCCACTCAGAGATCACCGGTCTATCCATTTTTGCTTTCTTTCCAACTTATCCTTCAGTCTGCCATATCAGTTTGATGTTTTATCTCAATTCTTCTCTATTTCTCACTTCCTTTCTTTTCTTATTCTTAATGGACTGTTTTTCAATTGTGGATCCCAACTACATGGGCAACCTACACCTGAATTTTTTCTTCCTTTTTTTCTTTATGCTTTTGGGCTGATTTAGGTTTTGCCTTTTGGAGGTAGAAGAAAAAGGAAGAGCAGATATCCTTGGTTTGTGTGTTTTTAAAATGATGTTTCCTTTTTAGAAAGTGACTTATTTATAAAAATATTTTTATAAATATTTTTATAAAGTGGTACATTGAGAGAATGTAATATCATGGGAAAATCACTGGATTCCTAAGGTGGGATGGCCTGAATTCCAGTCCTGCTTCTGCCACAAATTAATGAGCCTCAAATAGGTCTTTTGCAAGTTAAAAAGAGTTCTGTCAAATCTATAGTTCTATAAAAACCTGTGAAATCTCATTGACTTACACACATACCCACACACAGAAGTAATCTGACACATTCTCAGTCCTAGAGCAATGTTCCCTCTGGGCAACCACCACAGGGTCTGAATTTTAAAATCCAGTCGTAATAACTTGGCTATTTAAACAGAGACATTGTGTTTTTGTGTTTTTAAACAGGTGACGGTGAAAGCTAAGCAGCTGAAGGACTCAGTGACGTGTACCCCAGGTAGGTGCGACTGACAGTGCTTCCTGGAAGTCCTCCATCCCCTTCTACATTGAGGTCTTGGGGTGCAGGGGTGTTCAAGATCAGAGATTCCCTGCCTGACTTTGGACATGGCTTCCATCATGAAAACACAGCATTTTAAGAAAATAAATGACAGGGCCAGCTAGATGGCTCAGTGCATTGAGCCAGGCCTAGAGATGGAAGATCCTAAGTTCAAACCTGACCTCAGACACTTCCTAACTGTGTGACCTTGGGTAAGACATTTAACCCCCATTGCCTGGCCCTTACCATTCTTCTGCCTTGGAACCAATACATAGTATTCATTCTAAGACAGAAAGTAAAAGGTGTTTTTTTAATGTAATTGGGAAATATTCAACATAAGAAATAAAATACAATGGAATACAGATAAGAGAGAAAAAGAGAGAGATAGATGGATGAATGGAAAGATGAGAGAGAGAAAGAGAGAGAGAGAGAGAGAGAGAGAGAGAGAGAGAGAGAGAGAGAGAGGTGGTTGGGTGGGTGAATAGATGGACGGACAGATAGATTGGATGGATGGAAAGACAGATAGGATGGATAGATACATAGATGGATGAATGGATAGATGGATTGTTATTGTTGAGTCATTTTCAGTTGTGTCTGACTCTTCATGACCCCATACACATTTTTGCAAAGATCCTGTTTTCTTTGCTAGCTCGTTTTACACATGAGGAAACTGAGGTAAATAGGGTGTTAAGTGACATGCCCAAGTCACAGCTGGGAATTATCTGGGGCCAGATTTGAACTCATAAAGATGAGAGTTTCTGACTCCAGTCCCAGTACTCTATCCACTGTGATGCCTGTAAATTTAATAGCTTTAAAAAGTTTAAAATCTTTTAAAATTAAAATGTTTTGGTTTCCTGCATGTTGCTGATGATTAGTCTCTGAGAACCACTCTTCCCCTCCTCGTACAGGCACAGGCATTCTTTGAGTAGCCCTTTCTGCCATAAATTCCCACCCCTTCTGCCCTATCATTTATTGGAGATCAACTACATAGCAATAATTAATAGGTCCCTCAAGCCTGGGTGGACACCACGAGGATCCTGACAAACTCTGTCAAGAAGATGCTTTTCATCACCCCTTGTCTCCCAAAACAACATTTTTGTCCTTCAAATTCTGAGCAAAAATGTTAGCAATGCACTCTGGGGTCCTCTGAATTGCCCTGTTGTTTTCATCAGTTATAAAGAGGAAATTAGGACATTAGAAAAAGGACCAAGAGCTCCTCATCCTAATTAAGAGATCTCTGGATTCAAGATTACAAGATATCTCTAACAGAATGTCTCACCATTACTGATTCAATTCGCATGCCAAACTAAGTAGAATTTTTTTTTAACCCTTACCTTCCATCTTAGAACCAATATTAAGTTTTGGTTCAAAGACAAAAGAGCATTAAGGGGCTAAACAAATGAGGTAAAGTAACTTGCCCAGTGTCACCCAACTAGAAGTGCCTGGAGACCACATTTGAACCCAGGACCTCCCCTCTCTAGGCCTGGCTCTTAATCCACTGAGCCACCCAGCAGCCCCCCACCAAACTTAAGTTTTGCTAAAAACAAAACAAAAAGAAGTCTTTGCTCCCCTTCCTCGTCCCCATAATTCTATTCAAAATTTGGATGTTAACTTTCATTTTTTTAAAATTCTCCTTCTCCCCCCCAAAAAGAAATTCTCCTTCACCACTGCCCCATCAATTTTTATGTCCCATTGTTTCTGCCTCTAGAATTTCTTTTGTATCCATACCTTCCTCCACCCCTACTCCTACCATCCTCATCATTCACCCTCATTTCCACATTCATGGACTATTTATTGTATCCTCCAATTATTTTTTTGAATACATTCTCATCTCTTCCAATCTGTCTTATCATAGCACATCTAGGTCAGTTTTGTAAAAGCCAAACATGTCCCTCTTCTGCTGCTCAAACGACTACAGAGGCTCCCTATTACCTGAAGAAGAAAGCTCAGACTCCTTAGCCTTATATTTAAAATTTTACAATCTGGCATCACCCAATTTTTCCAGCTTCCTCTCATCCCACTTTCCTCTACCTGGGGAATACATCAGCTAGACTGGACAATGTCTGCCCAAATGACGTCCTGTACCTAGAATTCCCTTTTCTTCTCCCCACCTCCCATCCTCTAAGGTCCTAATCAAATGTCATCTCCATGACGCTTCCTTTTGCCTCTCCTGGGGCTCAGTTTGCACCTTTTCCTGCATTACTCCTATTTTATGGGCTATTTTCACTGTCTGAGGAGGTTTTGTAGCCCCCTGGAGCAAACTCCATGAGGCAGAACCACAGTCTTTTTTTCTTTCCATCTTCTATCATGCCCCCAAAGTTTTAGCTGAGGTACAGCTTGGATTGTGTTTCTTTAAGGAAAAGCTGGAAACTGGAGAATAAGACGTAGGTACAAGTTGCCACTTGCATCTGTGCATTCTACACTGGAAATTTAGAGCAATAATCAATGAAGTCACAGACAGGGAGCTAAGTTAGATGTAAAAGTAGGCCTGAGAACCCAGGATTGTCTCACTTCTTCCATCCTGAGCATCCTCTCCGCAGAGTCCTCCCCATCGCCAGCCCCACAAGGGTGGCTCTTCGTGGTACCCAACTGTGATGGCCCAAATCTAGAATCCTCTCCCAAGAGCATGGATGGCCAACTGGGTCCAAAAAGGGAAAGCTTTGGCAGGAAGATTGTGAATGTTCTCACAAAGGTCCAGTGGATCAACTTGCAATTTGAAAATAACTTTCTAGTTTGAAAACCTAAAAAAGACATGGAGGAGAACATTTGCACATCTTCAAGGGCTTAGTTAGCTCAGCCCAAATCATAGGTCCGAGGAGTGGGTTCCTGCTGGTAAAGTCGCTCCTAGGAGAGGAAATGCCCTGCCACGGGGGAGGCAAAGAAGCACACTTTTTCACTCGTGATCTGGAATTTCAGATAAATACATTTTTTAATAGGATCCAATCAATTTCGTCAAAATGGCCTCAAATTTTGGCTGCTGAAGCTGCCCAATCTAGCAGGCAGAGGATGCTAAAACAATAAAACCTTGTCCTAATGATAATGAGCACTTTTAATTTTTGACAGTTGCCTTGAAAGTTAATATTCAATATTGAATTTTAATTTTTGAATTTAATGAGCAAATATTAATTCTAAGTATAGAGACAGTTTGCAAAGCACTTTTACAAATGCAACAATAGCAACAGCTACTCATTATGGAGTGCCTACCATGCCAGCCACTGCTCACAACAACCCTGGGGATCGGTACAATTACCCCCATTTCACAGTGGAAGAAAGTGAGGCTGATAGAGGTTAATTTATCAATTATTCTGTCCTCCCTGGTTTTTGTTTTTGTTGTTTTAAGATACCGCTTTCTTTGCCATCTGAAAGGAGTTTGCCCTCCCAGCTAAGTTGGTTTTCCCTTTCCCGCAGGAATGGTTCGACTTTCAGAACTCCGGTCCTCAGCGCAGACTTCGAAGCCCATCAGAGCCGCAGTGACCCTGTCGGACCACCTCATCACGCAGCGAGAAGAAAAGGAGGCGGCCGAGGAGGAGCCCGAGGAGCCCGGAGAGAGCCCGGGAGAGCCCGGCGAGACCCAGCCAATGCCCGAAACCAGGCTGCATCGGAGGCGCAAGCCGAGGGAAGAGCCTGAGGAGAAGTCCAGAGGGAAGAGGCAGAAAGACTTTGACTTGAACGAGCAGGAGGAGCCCAGCGACGAGGAGGAGGCGCGCCGGAGAGCCAGGAGCCGCCCCGCGCCGGCCGAGGAGCTCTGGACTCAGAACCAGCAGAAGCTGCTGGAGTTGGCTCTGCAGCAGTACCCCAAAGGCACGGCGGACCGCTGGGACAAGATAGCCAAGTGTGTCCCAGACAAGTCGAAGGTTGGTTCCCGGGGCGGGAAGGACGGAGGAAAGGCAGGCGGTGACGTGAGGGCCAATCGCGTTGTCTATGGTCTGTCTCTGTCGGTCTGTCTGTCTGTCTCTCCCTCCCTCTTCCTCCCTTTCTCCCTCTTTCACTCCCTCTCTCCCTCTCCCCTTTCTAGTTCGAGCCCTCCCAGTCTTTCCAGGAGCTCCATTTTAGGGGCGTCTCATTCATCTCCAAGCCTGGCTTTCTGACCAAGAAGAGAGCTTAGAAACTCCTACTAGGGAGGGTTTCCCCAATTTCCACCCCCTGATCCTGCTTCCCCCAAACGGAGACCCCGAGAGTTCTCGGGTTCAGATCCCAACTCTGCTTTTTACTGGTTCCCTTTGTGGCCTGGGGCAAGTCGTGGGAAGTCCTTGGGACGCCGTTTCCTACCCAGAGAGGTTTTAACCTGGGGTCCATGAACTTTAAAAGAAATCTGTCCCGATAATGGTATTATCATTAGTTTCCTTTGTAATCCTTTGTATTTTGTTTTCTGCATTTAAGACGTGCTTCTGACTTGGGGTCTGTGGGCTTTACCAGGCTTCTAACCGAGGGAACCGGGACACACAAATCCTGAAGCCCCTGCTCTAATGAGAGGAGCCCCCCAGCTCTAAGTCTGCGTCAGCCCTGCCACGGAAAGCTCCCAAAGTCAGTGAATCATCATCTTTGAAAGCTCCAGGCCTGTCAAGGGAAAACGAAAATTCTTACAAAATCCCGAGACCCTTCCTCTGGTGCTCAGGATCCCCAAGAGCATCCTCACAGCCTCGGGGCTCCCGATGATGAACGCTCACTGTAGACCGTCTAGCCAAGAAGCTCGGTCCCGTTTAAGTTCTATAACCCGTACTGTGGCTTAGCCAGCTGCCTCCCTGAAGAACCCCCAGGATTGTGCACAATCCCCCAAATCCATCCGTAAATGGCTTCCAAGTGGAGACTCCGAAAGGAGGAACCACATGTAGACCCTCTTCTTTGGAATTCCCTTCCCCTGGTGAGCAAGTCGACAGTTGGAATCTGTGGAGCTTCAGGGTGTGATCTTTCCCACTCTGGTCTTTCTTGACACCTGGGCATCCCAGGGGGTCATTTATTGTAATAGCTGCTCTTTAGTTGTAGCTGTATTCAGAGGCACCGGGAACACTTTCAGATATCAAAAGAACAAATCTCCATTCGGTTGGATGAGGCTATTGCTTAATAGCCTCTGGGCAAATGGATGTTCATTTAAATTCTTGGGTTTTTTTTTTAATTGAAATTCAGCGTTTGAAAATCTAGCTTGTGCCCATGCATGTGTCTAAGGGCAAAGACCCAGCTTTAATAAATCATAAAATAGAGAATGCTGATTGAGCCAAACTGGACTACTCAGATTTGCCCAGTCCATTTCCTCTAGTTAATCAGAAATAGTTATTTTTCCCCATGTCTGCCTGACATCTGCCAACATCTGTCTCTGATTCACTTAAAAGAATAGGCAGACATTTGCCTATTTGATTAGTTCACCCGGATTTAGAAATAGGGAGCTGGTCGGTCCCCCAACTTCTGTAGAGAGACCCAGAAACTGAAGTAGTGTATCGACATTGTCAGTCCATAGTCCATTATTTTCTTAAAACAAGTTTACTCATTCATCGCAAAGTGTTGGGTATGGGACCAGGCCATTTGGGGGAGCCATTGATTACCCTCCCTGTCATCCAAATAGCCTGATGATGGATCCCAAAGAGAGCTGTGACCCCCGGGGGAGGCTCAAGATGGAGGCTTCCTCCCTGGGCCTTGGTCGCTGGGAAGACACAGTCTGCTAGTTGTTTTCAGAATGACAATCATTGAAGAATTAAATTCACACACATTTCTGGTTCAAGAATGTGTTTGGCCAAGGCTGCCTTTTTGTATGTTATTAGGTTTTCTTTTTAGTTATCACTTGTTAGATTTTGAAGAGGCCTTCAGGTGTCAGGTTCTCCTCTCTCTAAATTAAGCTTTATATCAGAAAATACTTGCCAGAAAACCATAAAACTAAAGTGAAGTCAGAAGTTTCAGGGAAAAGAATCGAACAGTTAGGCAGACGTCCCACCCCGGGGGAGCCACTACGACCTCAAATGGATTTTCTTTTAAAGCCAGTTTTTACCAGGAATCGGGATCCCCTCTCATCTCAGCTGAACAGAGGTTTGTTTTTTAACAGCAGCAGAGTAGACCCTGGGTACGAGAGGAGCCCAGGAAGATCATCTGAGGTGTAGATGCCAATTAAGGAAAACTAATTTCTTTGTCCCTCTGATGAACGAAGGGACAGTTTCTCTAGTAAGGAAGTAAGGGCTGGAGATAAAGGATGAACGAAGAGAACCCTGAGTCTAAATCCAGCTTTTCTTGAGCCCCCGTGGGTGGAAAACTACCAAGAATCCATGGCAGTTGGGTATGGTCAAGACACCCCTTATTTATGCACTTGATTGGTCAGGGGGGGGGTCAGGGTTCATGTTGATGGGCAGGAACTGGGAGGTCCCCGTTGGCAAGGGGAGACCAACCCAGGGGATTAGGGCAGGGAAGCAAGATCTGGAAGAAGAGGGACGCCAGCCTCTTGGAGGCACAATCTCAAGGTAGAAGGTGGGTCAGGGATCACCCAAGAGCCTCGATTTTACATATATTGGGAGGGGTCGGTAGTGACAACAGCCCAGCTTCCAGCCCAATCCTGTGTCTGCAGATTGGGCGCCCCAACGCCTTCCACGTAGTCTCTATAACGGCCAAACTGGACTGTTTGTTATGCCCTGATTTGTCCTGTCTTTTCCCATCTCCATCCCTTCATGCTCAGCTACCACTCATGCCTGGAAGGGTCTCAGGCCATATTTGCCTGTTGAATTTCTTCCCTTCTTTCAAGACCTACTTGAGGTACCACCTCCCCAGAAGCCTTCCACTCTCTGTTCCTCATCCTCCAATTTTTAAGATCTCACTCTTTCGACCTATGGGACATTTTCCAAATATATGTATTTTAGTGTTTCTGTATTTGTTTTATTTACGTACTAGATGGTAAGCGCTCTAGGGGACGAGGGCTGCTAGTCTCATCTCTATTTCCCTAGCGTCTAACACCAGATATCACACCTAATAGATGCTTGATAAATATTTGTTAAATTTAAATTTCCAACTTGGCCTATAAAAGGACTGAATTTGTAATGTTTGTCTCATTAGAACCTGAAGATAACCTTGAAAGACACGGCTGCCGTGTCACACTGGCGTGTTAAAGTCAATATTTTCACCTTTCTCCCTACAGGAAGAATGTGTGGCACGATACAAGCTTCTGGTTGAACTCGTACAAAAGAAAAAACAAGCCAAAAGCTGAATCTTTGGGGAAGAAGAATGTTCCTTCCATCTTCCAGAAGGAGAGAAGATTTTAAATGTCATCTGCAGTGATTTGCATTTTGTACCTCAGTATTTCTATACGTCATGTGCCTTAGTAAAAAAATGCCAATAAATCTTCTGCCATCTTGCTTTAAACATTTACTGTGTTAAAGAAGCTAAGCTGGATTTTTGCATTTGGAGAACCACATCTTTCCCGCCTCATTGTAAAGTCGATTGTCTTGGAAAAATTCCTCCTGGTCGCTTCCTACTGGCGTGTGTGTGTGTGTGTGTGTGTGTGTGTGTGTGTACACGTGCATGTGTGTGTGCGCTCCTGCACTTCCTGTGTGAAAAGGAATGTATGGAAATAATAAACCAATGTGGAAGCATTAAAAATGGGTTTGGTGAAAATCCTGGACCTCCTGGAGAGCCTCCAAGATCAGGATCCGTTCGATGCTTCCCCGACGTCCGGCTCGGGCCGTCTGTGTCTGCCATCCACGTCCTGGCGAGGAGCTCTCAGCTTCCGTGGTAAGACGGGACAAGGCCGGCCGGGGAGAGCCGTTCCCCGGCAGTGAGTAATTGGGCTCTCGAGCGGCAATGCTCCGCTCTTTAGCCAGCCTCCCGGCACGTTCTGGCAGTCAGGAGATGTTCGCAGGCTGGGTACGGGTCCGATTTCCTCGTGGACGGTCCAGGGAGCCTCTTGCCACTGTTCTTCTCTTTGTTCTGTTCTCAGGAGGCTGCCCTGGGCGGCCGGGCGGCCCCCTCCTCTCCGGCTACCTCCAGGTTGGCCTCTGCGGCAGAGGAAACGGGCTCTGCAGGAGGAAGCACATTCAGTCGGAAAGAATACCGGATGGTCAGCAGCAAGACCCAGGCCACCCCCAGGCAGGAGGTCCAGTCTTTTATTTAACTGGAGATCAACATCCGTGTGTTCAGCCCCAGAGCCCTCAAGCCATTTGCCGGGGAAAGCTGACCTGCATCCCCTCCGGGATAGACACCTGCTCTGGAATGACTTCCGAAAGAGGAGAGTAGAAAAGTTGGGGTTTACTTCCTGGTCCTTCTCTGGAACAAAGAGCTCAAACTAGGATGTTTCTGTTTTGCTAGGGGAAAAGTTGCAGGTTCTGCATCCCAAAGAAGAATGAAAATGACCTTAATCCATTTAATTATCTCCCAATTAAAGCAACAGCTGGGGGGGAGTGGGGGAGTCCTTGCTTGTCGGGCTCTTCAACACAGTAACTGGTCCTAAAAGCAACCTCCATTTGTATAGGAGATTGTTAGAGCATTTTTTCAGTCGTTATAACTCCCTCCAACTCTAAAGCGCTGATTTTTTCCCCTTTTTCTTCTTACAATCCTGAACCACTGGACAGGTTGGATTAAACATCCTTGCGATTCCCAAAGACTTTGCCTTCGAGGAGACGGAGGCTCTTCCATTCAGTGGCCAATACGGCTTCTTGGCAGCTCCCATCCCCATCCCTGATTTGAAGATTCCACCTAGAAGGTTAGTCATGGTGGCAGCATCTTTTTTCGTCTGGGAAGGGATCTTTATATCTGTTCTTCTTAGAAGGTTTTGTTATTAAAAATTCAAATCTATTCCTATGTAGACCATACTCCCTAAGTCTTCTGTGGAAGCCTGATTTGGGGCCCTTCAAATATGTTATGTGTTTCTGATCTCTTCTCAATCCCAAACATCATGACATGTAAATATTTTATACTTTATATTCATATATAATATACATTTATTAATACATTGATTGTATTAATTTATTTAATATATAATTTTATTAGTAATTTTAAATGGCTAAATTTTAAAATTACTAAAATACTAATTTTAAAAGAATTTACTAATATATAATTTTAAATATTATTCTATATTACAACTAGAAAGGCTTTTCTAGTGGGCTCTTCTCCATGACGGATACCTTTTCACAATCTGTTCTCCAGAGGAAAATGAAAGAAAGAAGTTTCCTTTTGCAAATGTTTGGAGATGATCAAAGTCTGTGTCTTGCCCTAAAGCCCTCTGACGTCTGAAGATGTATTTAATAAATCCTTTTTCACACATAAACCAAAAGGCTTCTGAAAAGATGTAAACTGATCCTGTCACTAACTGGTTTTTAGAGGATGGTTTCCTTCCACCAAAAAGTTCTTAAATCTAGTTTTGGAAAATTTCTCCCAGATCCCACATCTTGGAGGTGTCTGTTAAGACCTCTTACTTAGAGGGAGCTAACAAACAGGATTCCTAAACAGCAGAGACCCCGGACTGTGGGGGAACCTGAGGTACCCTAAGAGAAAGGCGAAGTGTTACAGTGACGTTTCAGCTTTGTTGGTTGACAAGTCAAAAAGGGTCTAGAGCTAGAATGGGGTTATTAATTTTCTAACTAATAATGTAGTTAATTATTAATAATTTCTAATTAACTTTCTAATAAGTTCCCATCTCCCTTTTCTTTCCCCTTCCATGGAACACAGGAACAGTTAAAGACACCCCAAGGAAGGTTGACCAGACTGAGCTCCAAGTGGCTCTCATCTGAGAGGGGGGAGGTGTTATATTAGCCAGCTCTTTGCAGTGGTTTCCCCAAAAAAAACCTTTTATATCAGACTGGATCTAGCAGATGACCCATCCTCTCTGAAACCGTTTATACTTCCCCTACAGTCCCATAACCATCATCAGAAAATAGAAGTGAGGCAAATTAAATGCTCCAGATGGGAACCAACAAAACCCAACATTGAATTGGATTTAGTCTGGCAAAAGGTCTCCAATTAATGGTCTCAAAGCACAACAAACTTCCTGAATTATGGATTTGAAAAAAAAGTTCAAGTCTACAGTTTCCCTTTTATAAAACAAACACCTAGATTTGCATAGTAGGAGTGAAGGCATCTGTTTGGGGCCAGAGGCCAGCTATATGAGCATCAGACACCTTCCACCCACCAAACGTCCCATTCCCTCTCTCCACTGTCTATGGTAGGGTTACTACAAAGAGCATTGGCACAGGCATCAGAAGTCCTCTGTTCTAAACCTCCTGCCATCATTTCTCACCATGGGACAATAATAAAAAATACCATTTACAGGCTTTATAATTATTATCTCACTTGATCCTCATAACAACCCTGGTAGGTAGGTGCTATTTTTACCCCCATTTTGCAGAAGAGGAAGCTGAAGCAAAAAGAGATTAAGTGACTTGCCCAAGGACACACAACTACTGTCAAAAATCAAATTTGAATTCAGGTCTTCCTGACACCAGACCCAGTATTTCAGCCACTAAATCACTTAGATGACCTTGTGAAATTTTATTGATTAAATAATCAATATTTCCAATACCTGAAGTATCTCATTGGTCTTTTGCATAGCTAATATCTACCAACCCAAACCACCGCCATTTCATTAATAGGTTAAGGCAAGTTGCTGCACCCAAAAAAAAAAATCATCCTGTGTCCTGCCCGTTCCTGAACTTTTCCAAATTTAGCCAGGCCAGTTCTCTGTTCAGTCAAATGGAGAACATTTATGAAGAACGTGTTATGTTCCCAAAACTGTCCTGGGGACTGGAAATTCCATATTCAAAACCTATCCCACTAGATAGGACTTGTCAGGGCTTAAGTTCCGTTGGTATCACTATCAAAAATCCAGGTGAGATGTTAATGCACTGCTGGTGGAGTTGTGAATTGATCTAGCCTTTCTGGTTGGCAATTTGGAACTGGCCCAAAGGGCTTTAAAAGATTATCTGCCCTTTGATCCAGCCATAGCACTGCTGGGTTTATACCCCAAAGAGATAATAAGGAAAAAAAAAAACTTGTACAAAAATATTTATAGCCACGTTCTTTGTGGTGACAAAAAATTGGAAAATAAGAGAATGTCCTTCGATTGGGGAATGGCTAAACAAATTGTAGTATCTGTTGGTGATGGAATATTATTGTGCTCAAAGGAATAAAGAACTGGAGGAATTCCATGTGAACTGGAACAACCTCCAGGAATTGATGCAGAGTGAAAGGAGCAGAACCAGGAGAACATTGTACACAGAGACTGATATACTGTGGTAAAATCGAACATAACAGACTTCTCTACTAGCAACAATGCAAGAATCCAGAACAAGGCTGAGGAACTTATGAGAAAGAAAACTAGCCACATTCAGAGGAAGAACTGTGGGAGGAGAAACACAGAAGAAAAACAACTGCTTGAACACATGTGCTGATGGGAATGTTATTGGGGATGAAGACATTAAACAATAACTCTTGTCCAACTATCAATATTATGGAAATAGGTCTTAATCAATGATACATGTAAAACCCAGTGGAATTGTGCATCGGCTAAGGGGGGTTAGGGGGTTTAGGGGAGAAGGAAAGAACATGAAACATATAAACTATGGGAAAATATTCAAAATAAAAATTAAAGAAACTTGAAACAAAAATAAAATATATAAATATATAAACTCAAAGAATGTAACTTTCAAAAAAAAAATCCCAGGTGAGGAGGTAGAGCTGGGATGTCAGAGTAGTAGGAAGCAATTCAGCCAGCTCCCATCCCAAACTCCTCCAAATGGATCCAGAAAATGTACCAAAACAAATTTGGATGGGAAAATCCCAGGGAAAAGTCAAAGTGAGTCATTTTCCAACCAGATGGCCACAGAGAAGGCTGTGGTCATGCAGAGCAATCCAGAGCAAGGAGAGACCGTGCCCCAGACAAGAAAAGATCCATACAGAGCCAATGCAATGGGAATGGGTGCCAACGGACAGCTTGGTTGCCCTTTACCCATTTCCAGCTCATCAAGACAGGGCAGACAAGGAAAAGTATCAAAAACACCAGGAATGGTGTTTTGTTCCAGGGAGGAGTCTTGAGGAAGTGTTCCAAGAAAGGAGGTTCAGAAGCAAGTGGCAGTGGAGTGATCTGGATCATAGGAACAGAGCTGGGTACCAGTTCCTGCTTCAAGCCCGTACTGAAACCTGTAGAGGAATAATCAAGGCACATGAATCCCACGCCGAAAGGAAGGTGAGCCAGTGGAGTTTCCAAACTGGCTCATCTTGGTGAGAGCAGTAGCAATGCCCTGTGGTTCAGATACAAACCAACGCTGGGAATTTGCAGAGCTCAGACTTTGCCCTAGATTGCACCACTTTGGGAGTCCTGTAAGCTTGCAGATCCCAAGCCCTAAGGTCCTGGAATAAATGCAGTACTTGATACCCCCAAGAAAGCAAGATCTTCCCAGTCCTTCCCTCTAGAAGAGTGCAGAGCCTAACCTTAATATCAAGTCTGAGACAGCAAGAATGAGATTCTGGGTGGCCAAACAAGTTATGGCATATAAATATGAATATTAAAGTGCTGGAAGAAATGATGGAAGAAAACAGGGTCAGAGAAAACTGGGAAAATGTGAACTGATGCAAAGAGAAGCAAAGAGAACGATGGAGAACAATGTATAAAATGAAAACAATATGGTAGACACAAGCAACTTGGAGAGAATGAGGAACTCTGATCAAAGAGCTACAGTTCCAAAAGACTAATAATAAAACAAGTTCTCATCTCCTAAAAGAGAAGGGAAGGACTCAGGGTGCAGAATAAGACATATGTTTTGGGACATGACCATGGTAGAAATTTATTTTGCTTGAAAATACATGGGTTTTGTTTTTCTTTTGTTCACAGTATTGGTGGGGGAGTGAATTAGGGTGAGATACAGAAAAGACAGATTTTGGCTGACTGAAAAAATATTAGTAACTTTTCAAAAGCACAGGGTCACCTTCGTGCATCAGAGTAGGACCTTGGTGGAAGGTAATTATTAGTGGGAGGATTAAATTCATAGCTGTGATCCCCTAAAGCTACACTTTCAGATTTGATTTTCATCTTAGTCACTTGTAAAAACAAAACTGCTATTTCTTTCCTGGCTGGGGCTGTCCCCATCTCTAAGTCACCTGTAAACCCAGTAGTGATAATACAGTTACATGGTGGGCCAGCCCTGTGGTCTTTGTTTTGGCAACATTCCCAGTCCCTTGTTTGAATAAACTACTTGGCCTTCAGCCTCAGCCTTGATTCACTTGGGAGGCTGGATTATTAGCCTGTAAAACGGAGAGGTTACAATCATTTTCCCCTCTGGTTCAGGAGAAGGAAATGCTCCTTGTAGAATACAAAGTAGAAACCACTTTAGCAATCTGATTTGCAGGGAAGACTGCTAATTTGAGAGGAGGAGGGAAAAGTATCTTGGCCAAAAAATCCGAGGCAGCCCCAGCCAGCTTTCTTGCCTCATTCCTCTTTGGGACATCTTCTGGTCTAATTGAAATGTATGTGTTGGGGGAGGTTTGGTTTGGGGACCCATAATTTCAATTCACCAAAAGAAGAGCGAGACCAAGAAAACTTAAGTGATTGTCCCAGAACCAGCACTAGGCAAAGAGTTTTCCCCCCATCTGTGCGATGTTGCTTTGGGCTGGAAGCAACACTAAATTAACATCTCTGAGACATTCTATTTCTTTAGATATCAAGTCCCTTTTCCCTATATCCTTCCAGGAATTTTTTTTTTAAGGCACAGACACCGGGACGACAGCAGGGGCTTCTGAGAAATCTCCAAATGAGCAGTGACCAGGAGGGAGGCAGTGGGAACTGCTCTCTGACTCTCTCTTGGAAAATGGTCATGGATGTGTCTTTCCAGGATTATTCTTATCAGTCGTTCAACTAGAATCACATTTCCTTTTCACTTAAGACTACCAGAAATGCCCATTTCTCCAAATGGAAGTGACTTACTAGCCAGAATGGGCGTCCCCATATCTCAATCAATGAGGCATGAGAGAACATTGAGTAACAGCTCATGGGTCACCAGGTCCGCAAAGGGCACCTCCCAGGCACCAGCTTTCTGGAGACTCTCCTAGATTCTAGATATACTCTTCCAAGAGGGTGCAATGAATCATCAGAGAGCACCATAGAATAAAGAGTTGGGGGCTGAAGGGCCCTTTAGAGACCACCTAATTCAATTTCCCCACACACAGGTAGTTTCATTAGGGGGTAGGGCAAGGATTTAAACCCAGGTCTTCTGACTCCAAACCTAGGGCAACACACTGTTTTCCTGATTGCTTTAGAGAATTTTTTTCATTTTTATTTTAAATTGTATTTTTATTTTGGGGTTTTGGTTATGGATGAGTGTTTGTCCATAACCAAAACCCAAAAATAAAACCATAAATAGGTGAACCAAAATAAAACCAAGAAGATGTGAAGGACAACTCTGGAGGTGGAGAGCATCCGTGTCCTGAGCCTTTCAGGATGGCCCCAGATCATTTCACTGCTGAGGGCAGCCACATTTTCAGGGTCCGACATCGCTGTTATTGTGTACGATGTTGTCCCAGTTCTGCTCATTTCGCTCTGCATCGCTTCCTGCAGATCTTTCCAGCTTTTTCTGAAATTATTTTACTTATTTCAGAGAATTATTTTTAAGGGTAAACTGTGGGCTTCTGAGTTTTCAGAATGACTTTGGTCTCCATCTATTTCACAAAAACAGGGTCTTAACGTTGGTCAAACAGCAGATGTTTTGGAGATCGTGCTGAGACGGTGGCGTTCGTTTTTTTTAGGGTAGTTCAGCAGCCCTGGCTAGGGCACTCCCCTTCACGAGTTCAAATCTAGACTCAGACACTTGCTAGCGGTGTGATACTGGGCCAAGTCCGTTAGCCCCATTCGCCTCAGTTTCCTCATCTGTAAAATGAGTTAGATAAAAAATTGACAAACCCCTCCTGTATCTTCATCATGACAACCTCAAATGGGGTCACAAAGAGTCAGACATGACTGAAATGACCCAACAGTTTTGCTTCTGAGGTGAGCATTAGACATTCCAAATGGAAGGCTCTGGAAAAGGGAACCTTCCCAACCAGGTAGGACAATCATGGCTAACGGGCTAAGTGGGCTGCGCTGTGGCTTGTCTTAACCTATGAAGAGCGGCCGGCCCTGGGCTTCGGGGGAGGGTCTGCGGAGCCCCACAGGGCCCAACCCTCCGTCAATGAGGGAAACGCAAGGGACGGCACATCTCTGTCCCCCAGAGTTCTTTGGGGACTCCATCCTGGCTTCTCATGCATGGCGGCCATTGCCTAGATGGACGGTGGGAATCTCTCGCTCCCAGAATGCCTTCGCCCTTGACGTCTGTCAGGAATCCGTGCCGGGCTGATGCCCAACCCTCAGCTGAAGAGTGAAGGGCCAGGCGGAGGGCAGTCAGACCACGGCTTCCTTCCTTCCCCTGGTGATAAGAGGCGGCCGGGAAGCCCGAGGCTCCTGGGTCAGCACTTGGACCGGGACATATGGAACACATCCAAAGACAAAGGCCACCCCGACCCCCACCCCAAAGTCAGCGGGTGCTATGATGGCAGCGTGAAGCACTTCCACCATTTCATACCGACTGAAATGGGACCGTGCATGCAGCTGAAAAGGCACTTAATCGCTTTTAAGAATTAACGATCACACTTTGCTACAAGAGGTAATTAAGTATGCAGAACAGTTTTCACGCAGAGGGGGAAAAGGTTGGTTTGGGGCTTAGTTTAAGGTTCATTCTACTCGTTCTAAATAGTTAGGCTTTCATCCGGTCAATAGGAAACTCTTTTTTGTGTACCTTTCTTGGAAATGGGTCAGACTTTGATCCAGGAGCCAACTCAAATAAAGGAAGCAAAGTCTTTAAAAAAAATAGCCTCAAAATTCCTACCAGCAAAGAAAAGACCATTAAAAAAAAGTCAACCCTTTAGAATCTATGAAGTTGTTAAAGAATCACCAGGGGAAGAGGGAACTTTATGAAGGCAGGACGAAGATCAGCAATCATTAACGAAGCTGGACCCGGGCTACCTGGCCAAGAAAAGGAAGTCTAGACTCCTAGAGGGGCATCTGGCCCACCAGAAGAGCATGCAGGACACGCAGGCATCTGGATGAAGCCCCCAGCTGTCTCGGACCTATGTGAAGTTCCAGGAGAATCTCCAGACCATTGGCCCCCCAGCAAAGGGAGGAGCAGCTTTCTTCCGTTCCCCAGAGCCAATGGACACGAGCTGGGGTCAGCTCTATGCTGGCTTGGCAGAGACAGCCTGCTGAGAGGGGGATTCTATGGAGATTCACAGAAGGGTCCATCTCTTAGAGTAGGAAAGTTACAGAGACACCCAAAAAGGGCAGAAAGGATAAAGTACCATTTGACCCGAAAAGGGTGACAGCACTGTTAAAATGCTAGCACAAAAGTTTTTGAAGCGGGGAGGGGAAGCATGCACCCTATTTTGTTTAAAGAATTCTACGTGGACATTTCAGCTGCCGGAAACACCTGTCCGTACTTGCTCTAAGGAGGAGATGAGGAGAGTGAGAAATACTGTTGTAACATGAATGGTATTGGTGCCAAAAATGTGAAATCTCCTAATTGGTCCGTCTGCTTCTTAAGGGAGCCAAATGAAAAACACCAGATGTATTCATCAGAGTATGGGGGAAAAATTAAATCCAATCAGAAAAAAAGTTGTTGTTTTTTTTTAAATAAAGTTTTAAGCATTAGGAGATGGGACCAAATTAAAATGTTCCTAGTTTGTTTTTATAGAGGCGTCTTCTTTCATATATTTTATCATGCATCCTTCCCCCTCAACCTCCCCAAAATATAAAAAACTCCTCGGCCAAACAGGGACAGACTTAAATCATACAGTCCCAAAGAGAAAGGACTTCAGGTCCCCTCATTTCAGCGTAGCTCTGATCCTCAAACCGCAAGGAATGTTCTTACCTTCCTGGGATGTTGTGAGCATGAACCGCCTTTTAATGCTCCGAAGTCATTCCCCTCTTCCAAGGAAATCAACCCACATGGAGGAGCCAATCCCGGTTTCCTTTTAATCCACAGATGAGGTTACTAATAGGAGAAAAACTGGCGGGTAAAGTGGTGGCACACAGCGCCTACGTGGTCGCTGGTACAAATATGCTCACCCCCATTTCACAGAGAAGAAAACCAGGCCGTGGGGGTGGGGGGGGATTTCCCCTTCCTCACGCTGCTGCTCGGTGTCAGAGCTGAGAGCTGAACCCACCCTTCAGCCCCCAGTCCAGCACTTTTCCCTTTAGAGATCTCTATTATTTCAACAATTATCTAGAATAAGCCTCCTGCCAAACTTGGCTCCAAAGAATCCATGAGAAAATGCACCTCCCCTCATTCCCTGGGAGGGTTAGAAGACTGAAAATGGTGATGTGGCATGCGACACATGGGGTCAGATGCAGACACTGTGTTGGCTGATTTTCCTTAAATTGGGTTTTTTAGTTGTGAAAGTAAAGGTTCTGAGGGCAGGTTGGCGGCTTGATGGATTGAGAGCCAGGCCTAGAGATGGGAAGTCCTGGGTTCAAATGTGACCTCAGACATTTCCTAGCTGTGAGACTCTGGGCAAGCCACTTAACCCCCACTGCCTAGCCCTTATCACTCTTCTGCCTTGGAACCAATACATAATATTGACCCTAAGATGGTGATAAAGGTTTAAAAAGAGAAGAAAAAGAAAGCAAAGGTTTGCTAATCCAGTGAAATGCTAGGGGAGCGATTACCTCATACAAAAAGAGGCATCAATAGAACTAAACACACACACACACACACTCCTGTAATGCAAACAAGATGGTGGAAATTTTCTTTAAAAATGCATACGCTGCCATTTTGTGGCATTGTGTGGGGAGGAGAGTCTATGAGAGAACTTGTAGAGAGCTTCTCGTCTGTGTTACAACAAAGAGACACCGAATTATGAAAGCATCTTCCCAGGATAGGATTTCCACAAGAAGAAAACTTACTCGGGACAGCCCAAACTCCATCATTTGAGAAGAAACGCTTTGCCCAGGACTACACGGACTGCCCCATTTGCTCTCTTCTCAGGACTGCAACCTCCTCCATGCCTCGAGGCTTATCTTGAGGCTCCAGTCCCAGGAAACCTACAGGATGAGTCTCTAGTAGAAGGAAAATAGCCTGGGATTGTTCTGACTGTCCTACTGTTGCCTCAAACCCGGGATCATGAACCAAATGCACCCTCTCGTTCCAACAAGCTCCCAATCCTGGGGTCACTATTGCTGTGAAAAATGGCTGTAAACGTGGCGGTGGTTTTTAAGTTCAAAGTTTCACTATTGCTGTAAAAAGTATTTCAGTTGCTCAGGCTAAAAATCTTTTTTTTTACTCATTCTTTTTCATCCAATCTTGTCAATGTGTTTGAAAATTCCTTGAAATCCCTGTCATCGCCTAGTCTGAGTTCCTGCCGCCTCCCAGTGCCATGATTTTGCTCTAGCCGTAAAGAGGTTCCCTGACCCTAGTCTTTCCAGACATTGCTTTTATACCACTGCCAAGGCTCCCAAATGCATGACTCTGCTATGACCTATTCCAGAACATTTGCCTTCTTTTCTGCATGGATTCCCATGATCCAGGCTCATGTATGGCCCGTTCCTTCCTAAAAGTCAGACGTCGCCCCCTCACCATCGAATGTCTCCTTCTTAGGCCAGTGCTCACATTTTCCCTGTCCTTCAAGTCCGTGATGCCTCCTCCGCATCTTGAACCCAACTCCCAGGAATCAGACGCCTTTTTGTCCCGGGAGCGGCATCCTCCAGTTACGGAACATTCCAACTAGCTGTCACGGTCTGCCTTTCCCTCCCTTTCACCCAATGAGCGGTGGCTCCGGCATCACTTACGTCGCCACTCACAGAAATGCGGACAGAAGGGACCTTGGAGGCTGTCCTTGCCCACCCTCCTCTCCTGGAAAAAAACAATTCACAGGATAACATGTTGAACGAGTGGTCAGGTAGGCTTTGCTTGAAAACCTTCAATGAGGGGGAACCATATTGCCAAGACAGTCTATTGACGGGTTATTTCTCGTATCAAGACCAAACAGAGCTCTTTGCAACTTCCATAGGTAGCTCCCATTTCTTCCCTCCACGGGGACCAAGAACAGGTCTAATTCCTTTCACACACAACCCTTTTCTTCCTACTCCAAGTTTCCCTTTGTCTTAGCTTCTCCAGGATCAACACACTCCCTCCTTTCAACTAATCCTCTTATGGTGTGCACTGGGTGCCCAGAGGGAGTCATCCACTTCTGGATGTACTTTGACTCACTGCTATCCGTCCTAAATTTTAAATCCTAGAGCCGAGCACTGTACTCCAGAAAAGATCTGGTGAAGGGGCGTCCTAGGCGTTATGCTTCTCTTAAAGAGTCCAAAATAACAGGAGCTGTTTGAGGTTACTAAATCACACTGTTGAATCCTACTGAGCGTGGGTTCCATCAAGATTTCCAGATCTTTTCCAGAAAAACCGTTGTCGTTGGACCAGGTTTCCTCTTCTATCTTGTACTCGTGGATTTTTAGATAATCTTTTAAAAAATTTTCAAAATATGCTAAGATTGTTTTAGATACTGAATCTTTTATCTCTTTCCCGGTTTGGGGGTCATCCTCAAATTGGAGAAAAATGCTGTTTTTATCCGAGTCATTGAGAAAAGTGGTAAATAGCACAGGTACAAGCATGGATGCCCAAAGTATTCCTCTAGAGACCTCCATCCAAGTGGACATGAAACCATTCATAACTTTCGAGTCTGGTCATTCAACTCTTCTAAATACATATAAAAGTACAAATCAGTATGCACATCTACATTTCCCACAAGAACAAAAAGAAATAGTTTCAAATTATTGCTAATATTCTGGTGACTCCCATCATTATCTAGACATACATTCCTTGTCCCCACCCCCACAGCTTACACAGGCACCGCGAGGCTATGGGTCTGGTAAACCGGTGCCAAAGAAAATCAGGCTGGTGTGACGGCAACCTCCGTTAGGATGCCAGCCTGGCTCTCCGCGATCTCCTTTGTTCCCTCCTCGAGTCCCTCCACGAGGGCTCACAGCACAGTTTGGGAACTCGGGCTACAATTTCACCAGGAATCAAAATCAAACTCATTCATTTTAAAATTATTCTTTTTTTTTTTTTTTAAAGTTGGGGCAGGTTTGTGGCGAAGCCTTTCGGAACTCCAACTGCTAGTCATTGGAGCATCGGCTCCCCCATTCAACAGCTCCAATTTTTAGAAATCGTATCTCTAATGTGTATCCCCCAAAGCAAGATTGTAGAAGGGCGAGAGCAGTTTGGTTTCTGCTCCCCTCTCCAGCTCCCCTCGGAAATGCTGAGGAATATTGTTTGTCTGGAGCCTTCACTCCCGGTTCAAGGTGTCCCCCTAAAAAGCCCAAAGCCCAATCCCCGGCTCAGCGGCACAGCCCTAGCCACGCCTCCCTTCTCACCAGGTTCAATAGCTGGGGGGGGGGGGGGGTGAGCGGGGGAGGGACTCGCGTGCCTGAGCGTTACCATTAAGAAAAGTTCTTGACTTTTTCTGTCTTATAAAGCCCATGAACCGGTCCTCAGGATCTCATTCGATAAAAAATACACAGCATACAAACGAAACCAACAGTACTGAAAGTTAGGAAAATACGAACTGAAAAAACAGCTCCCTGGGCCCAGTTTAAGAACCTCTGCTGTAGGATCCGATAAAAACGCCCCAGTCTGGCACTTCCCAGAAGTCCTTCACCATCTGGCTCCAGGGGGGATTTTTTAAAAAACCCGAACCATCTTAGAATCCCCATGGAAGGTCGCCTCCAAGGCAGAAGAGCAGTCAGGGCTAGGCAATGGCCGTCGTGACTTGCCCAGGGTCACCCAGCTAGGAAGTGTCTGAGGCCACATTTGAACCCGGGATCTCCCATCTCCAGGTCTGGATCCAGATGAGCTTTTCAGGCTAATAAATTGCTTGGCTCCCTTCTCTCACTCTATGTTCCAGCCTAACAGGTCTACTTGCTATTCCTTGAACTTGACATTTCCCACCGCCACAAGCTTGGAACGGGTTCCTTTCTCACCTCCACCTGGGATTCCCTCGTTTCCTTCAAATTTCCGCTTCTTTGCTATTTTCTCTGGAAAGTCTTTGATTCCCTTTCCTCCTCCACGAAGAAGCAATGATAAAATCCTGTGTACCTGGCATCGGATTCATCTCTGGAATTGTGTGTGCCTAAATGGTTTGGGTATTTTAACCCCCAAATATAATCTCCCAGAAGGCGTCTGTCTTTCTTTTTGTACCAGATGCCCAGGACTAGAAGGGATGAATAAACGTTCCTTGGATTGTATTGAATAGAGAAGTACACAGATACAACAATTGAACTTTATTGGGATGAGAACTCAAAATTCTACAAAAACCGCTGGACAACCGGGAGAGCAGTCCGGCAGAATCTAGGTACAGACAGACCGACATAGCTCGCCGTATACCGAGAGAAGCTCCAAACGGGTACGTGACCTAGAAATAAAGTGACATTAAGAAACAGAATGAAGCCCAGAGGAAATGATCTGCCACATCCACAGAGAAAGGAAGAGTTCATGAGCAAACGTGACAGAGAGACCTAGAGACAGAGAGGGAGGGAAAGGACGGAGAGAGGAGGGAGGGGGGACGGAGAGGGAGGGGGAAAGGAGGGGGAGGGGGAAGGAGGAACAGGGGAGGGAGGAGAGAGAGAGGGAAGGGGAGGGAGAGGGTGAGAGAATTTCAGGATGTAAAAGGAATAATTGGGGTTCCATAAAATTAAACAGGTTTCTTACAAAAAAACTAATTCATCTAAAATGAGGACAGAAGCAAGTTGGAGAGAAAAGTCTTTGCAACAAGTTTCTCTGACAAAGGTCCCATCCTTTATATGTTCTATATAGGGAATGCCTACGTATGTGTGTATGTATGTATATAATTGATTCTAATTTAAAATATATTTTGTAATTGATAAAGGGTCACAGAATATAAACCAGCATTTTCCAAAGAAATCTAAACCATCAATAGTCTGAAGGGGGAAAAAAGGCTCTAAATTACAAATANGGGGGAGTTGCCAGTGAAAGGATTTGTCTTGACTATACAGATTGCAACAGGGGTTGTTTCCATTTTTTTTTCTCATGGGTGGAGGGAAGGTCAATTTTTGTTGATTAAAAAATATAAACACTTTAAATTTTAAAAAGGGATCATTTGAGGATGGTTAACCACTAGGGAAGAGGAGGAAGCCCCTGAATTGAGGCAGGGACTCCATGGGGGTGGAGGCACAGGTGTGTTTTCACAAAATGTCAGCCCCTGGTCAGGTGGCTCACGGTTAAGAAGGGCTCCATTTTCTTAGAGAACAATTCTTGTTGAAGACCAGAAACTTTTCAAGCCCCAGCGGGAGCAAAAATGAAACAATATTGTGACAAAAAAAGACTAACGTGGATTAAGACACAGACCGGGGCCCCCATCCCTGGAGATCTGGGCCCAGACATAGGCATTCGCCTCCACAGTTGCCTCGAACAAATACTGAACTAAAAAATGTCTTTCCAGTGGTTTTAAGTTGTCAAATTCTTGATTTCCTTCCACCTTTGGCAGTTGATTACAGAAATGGGATGGCTCCAAGCAAAATGCAACAGAGAAGTTGAGAAACAAAGATGCGATGCCAAAAATGAATTTACATGTAAGAATTGTGGGACGTGGGGTGGAGGTTTGGAGTGGCCCAGGAGGGAAGAAGAGAACTGAATTGGGAGTCCAGGGGGCTCGACTACTTACAAGTACCTCCCTCGGGGGACCCCACTCTCTGGGCCTGGCGTCCTCCAAACGAGACAGGATGCCAAGGACTTTTCTAGCTCTAAATCCAAGATTCTAAAATTAAATTCTTCTCAATGGCAGTGAAAACCTGGAGGAGGCTATTGTATTTTTGGGCTATTGTTAAGGGATGCTTCCTTTTGCACTTCCCGGGGTCCCCTGCTTGTTCCAGACTTTGGGGAGATGGCTAAACATGGTCTGTTAGCAATATTCCAGGTGGGAGAAACTCTCGGAATGAAAGTGGAAACCTAGAATGAACAGCATCGTTGGATAGGGCTGCGAATGTGTTTTCTGACATGCACCATCCCTTCTTGAAGCTCCTCTTCTCTCAATGGCTCTCCCTTGTCCTCTTTTCCAGTTTTCGAATGTGAGCCCCTGGAGTAATAAATGGGGGCACATCCGCCTCCCGGTCCCGCTGCAGCTGAGCGCCTGCCCAGGGCAGCCGAAGGACGAGCCATGGACTTGTTGGATGTGCTCGTGCCTAACACGATGCTGTCTCCAATGGCCCGACCTCACCGCTGGCCAAGGACTGATGCCTGGGGGACGGTCCATCTGGGATCTCCAAGCTGGGGCGGAGATGCTCTGGGCTGAGGTCCGGCACGTCAGAGGGGGAAGAACATCGAAGCATCCCCTTTGCCTTAGAAAAACTGGGCCGAGATTCTGCTTCGTCTGGATTTTAGTCCCAAGGGAACAAGGAAGCCGTCCTGGCAGCCCGGCTGGCAGGGACTTGGAGGACGCAGTCACAGAAGCTCAGGGGCCAGCAGACATGTTGGGTGGCTGATGGGCCATGTTCGGGTGCTCTGAGGACAGCAGAAGTCCGCCAGCGAGTCTGGCCCTCCTCTCCTGGGCAGTCTCTCTGGGACCCGAGATTCTTCCTCTGTAAAATGAGGCCGGCCCAAAGGTGCTCTGAAGTGTCCTCCCATGCGGTTTCTAAGCCTTTTTGGGAGGGGTGGGCTGTATTCCTCCTCCGCGCCACTTCTAGATCGAAATAAGGGCACAGACACCATCTCTCCCAGGACTTGTAACCGCACCACACTCAGCACTCCCAGATGGGCTTTTCCCCTCCGCAGCCGGGCTCTCACGGTGGAGAACCCGCAGTGTGCTAGGCTGGGCTGGGCTGTGCGAGAAGGCTAATGCTAGTCACTGTCCAAGGAGGAGACACTTGGGGATTTCAGATGATGCCTTACTATGGCAGCCATCGAGGCTCCCCAGACTGGAAGAAAGCCAGCAGTGGGTACAGGATGCATCCTCGGCTCTGAGCCCGGCTCTCCTCCTCATCTTGCCCATGGACTGGCGCTCCCAGGGCTTAGCACAGGGCCTTGCACTTCCTGAGCCATTTCTTTACTCATTCCCTCCCAGAGGCCAGGAGAAAGGCTGAACTAGCACTCCGTGTCTCTCTGCCTCCAGACTGTCTCCTGTGGACCCTCCTGCGTAACAAGGTGTGCCCAGGTAAGGGAGGGGCATGGGAATCCCTGGGAGAGGGTGGGAGAAAGGAAGGGGAAGGAGATGGACAGTCCTAGAAGACTAAATACCATTCAGCCTCGGGACAGAGACAAACAGGAGAGAAGGCGATAAGCAGGCACTGGCGCCGGCCTCTCTGAGAGAAAGCTGGGAACTCACTTCCCAGCAGCTAGCTCAGATGCCCCTGGTCGGCTCCTGACCGCTGGGGGGCTGCTTTGAGTTATCTGAGGCCCTTCACACTCTTCTGGCCACAATCTCTGCTGGCTAACTGTAAGAACAATGGGAATTCTATTTTAACAAGAATGCTCCCATCAATGGACATTATCTAGATCACTGTCTGTCATTTGAGCAAAGTCCAAATAAGACTCGTTTGTGCGGGCAGCAGGGCTGGGGGGAGGCTGAGATGGAGGAAAGAGTGTTCATTTCTAAATTCGTAATCCATTATTATGACACAAAGTACACAAAATAACACAAGCAATGCTTAAGTGACAAATGTAGGTCTTCCAACCTCCATCTTCTCCACAGATCTATAAACATTATTAATTTTTATTAACAAAAAACTTTGTACATTTCTTTTAATACATTTGGAATTTTACATCTAGGTAAAATAACAGCACATTCAAATTTTACCATTTATACAAATTGTTACAGAATAACCACCAGTGGGCTAAGTAAAATAAACCTCACTGATTTACTTTTGTAAAGTATCTACAAAAATGATTTGACAATTTCTTTAAAATCCCCCTGAACATATAAAAATAAATTAATTTTTTACTTTTTCAATTAAATCTACCAATTAGAAATATTACAAATCAAAATATCAATGTTTTCTTATTAATTTTTCACAATACAAAACAGATTCACAAAACCTTATTTACAGAAATGAGGTAAGAACTGTGCAATGTTTAACCAAGAGACATATTGCAGAATTAACATGTTCTTCCAGCTAAGTACACAGTGGAGGTCTAATTACAGCTGGGTCTTTTCCACTAATAATTCACACATTTAAGTACAGATCAGTGGTTATTTCCCCAATTGTTTAATTTCTACTCTGCCTTACACCAGGAGCTGAGCTACCCTAAGTGGAAGTGTCGTAATACAAGTTTTACCTGTTTCCAACACTGGGGTGTTTCAATCACCGGCAGCCATGGGAAGTAGTTAAATAAAACCACTCTTTCTTACACGTCCACTTTCTTTTGTGGTGACTCATTAGTGGAAAAACACCCAGGTAATAGTTTTGCCTGAGCTATCTACAGTGGCATAGAAAGTTTTAATAAAGGCAGAACCAGAGGAAAGGCTGCTGGGACAATGTCCCAAACTCCCACTGCTTTACAAAACTGCCTACAGTGTGAGCTCTGCTGTCTAGAGCCATTTCAACACAATGGAGGTACTTCCAGGCACTTGGTCAAGGCCAAACATGACCAGCACTTTCCAGAGTGGCCTTCTCTTATGGAAAGGATTCTTTCTGTAGGAATTGATCTAATTCACCCAGCAGCCTCAAACTTGCTTAAGGTTAATAGCTTTGTGTTACAAAAAAAGTCAGTACCGACTCTAAGGTAAACGCATTTAGCAGTAGACAATAACATCATAACTTGATTAACAATATAGCTCGAGTCCCATTACAAGGAAATCTCTCTAACAAAAAGATTGCCCAAGTCCCAGCTGATGACCCATTTATTTCAAGCAATTCTCGATACAATAAAATTCCAGTACAAGAAAATATTCTGGACAGTCCCTCAGATTGTGTCAATAGGATGTGACCTGCAGTCAAGCATATCTAGCCACAGCAAAAGATCATGGTCTTGTTGATTCTTTTTTTCTTTTCAATTTATGTATTAAAAATCAAGTAATTTGTCATTGGAATAAGTCTTCAGTTTTGCTATTTATAACTCCAATTTGTAACAAAAACTAGTGCACCAACACTATATTTCGCTTTATAGTTGATGCAGTCATTGCATGTACGTTGTTGCATGGACAAAAATAATTAGTTGCTGAACTTTCCTTCAAAGTTCATGAAATCTTGGGGAAGGAGGGGAGAAGAGTTCCATTTCAGTGCAACAAAGCAACAAGGAAGTAAGTCAAAGCGTTAGAAGAATGTCCTCATGACAAATAATCCTTTGCTGTGCAGTTAGCTCCTTGTTGCATTCTTCATAGTTGCAGAAAGGAGGCCTGCAATAGCAGCCATAAGAAGTGCTAAAACAGCAGGATAAGGAGTTTCCAAAATGTTTCTATGGGTCAACTTTTCTCTTGTGCAACAGGCCCAGTTTTATCATTAAGTCTCTGCAATTAAAATTCAAAATATTTTAAATCAAAGTTGGCAAATCAATTTTGGGCAAACAAAACATCCTAAGTCATGATCAGTGCCATAGGAATAGAAAACAGGATTTAAATAAGGTAGGTCTTTCTTTGATGGAGAGCCAAGAGTCTCTGGGGGTGGGAATACTCTAAACTTTATAGATAGAAGCAAAATGCAATTGAGCAGCGTATCAAGCCAGAATGTTTAACTCCTCTTATTTTTCCAGGGATGCTATTTATGAGGCATGAAAGAGATCACTTCCTAGAATTATGCTAATTCAATATCTCCAGTTATCCTAGGCTCGGGGCCTTCTTCCTCTCACATCTGTATTTCTCCAAAGCTGCCTAAATGAAATAATGTCACCCATATCCTCATCAAGGCTTCATTTCTTCTCCACTCCTGGTCTCTGTTAACCAAAAGATACATTTATACTGCTGTATAATCCAATGTTAGTTGACTTGTAACTTCACCTCATCAGTCTGGCAACAACTTGTGTTTGAAGAACTGGGAAGGAAGACACAAAACTATTCAAAAATCAATATAGAACTACTGAAATTCAAAGTATCAGCAAAATAATAAAGCTGTAACTAAGTCCATGATAATGACAGTTATTTCAAAATTAAGAAGCTAGAGACTGTTCTTAAAAACAGGGGGGCAATTAAAAAAAATAAAAAGTGATCAATTCGGCCAATCAGACAATGAATTGTGAATCTGAGTTTGGCTGTTTTTAATTAAACACATTGAATCCCTTCCTTCCAACAAGAGCCAAATTTGTGGTTTTTAGAGTCAGAAAGCACAGACTAGAAACCTTTTTATCGGGCTAAGAGGAATGCCTAGTGAAAGCAAGTCTCTGAACTCATTCAGTGCCTCCTTTTTATGACCTCTCTGCACTCCCCAGGGCAGCTCTTCATCCTCCCATTCCCAGCACACCAGGCCTGAAGCTTGCTCTCATCTAGGACTTGGGGTTCGAATTTACCTTTGGTCAGATTTATTTTCAGCTAATTTTTAAATGAAATTTTATTCTGTAACTTGAAAGAAAGCTCTGTTATGTTCTTGCTATCAGATTATTTTTCTTTATATCATCTCAATCTTTAGTTTTACCTTAATCAAGTGCATTTTAGACTATAACTTTACATGAAAATTTTAAATGAGAAAAAGAGGTAAAAAAATTCATAAAATCAGTTCTAGCAGGGAAGTGATGGAGATTTACTCTTCTAGAAGAGTCATCAGATCAAAACAGAATTCAAGTTTATTTTAGTATAATTCCTTTAAAAGCAAAAGTTATTAGAACAAATTGGGAAAAGCAGGAATTTAAAAAAAAAAAAAAAAACAAAAACCTTAAGTGGCCAAGCTGTAGAACTAATTAAGTGTGTGTGTGTAAAGAATATCAGAGTATAAAATATTCTTTAAACCTGTGTAAAAATATAGCCTGATAGAATTAAAAATGCATAATAAACTGGCTTAGTTATTTTGTTTTAAATAACATTTGAAATTTAAATTTAAAAAACTATCTGGGGAACTTTTTACCCATATAAAAGTGGAGACTAGTTAGATCAAAGTCAACAGGGGGGAAAAATATTAAATTTGGATAAGATGACTGACTGGGCTTCTGAATCTTGGCTCTACTACTCACTGCATAACCTTTGGCAGCTCAATTTGCTGCCTCCATGGGCCCCAGATACTTTCTAAGGTTCAACGATGCCAGTGCCCTTGAAAGGTATGGAGAGAAATAACGTCTACTTACTGTTACTTTCTGAGCTGGGCTATCCCCATGAATGGTGAGGAAGGGGTTGGTGGTGGCTGGGTGAAGGGGAGGTGCCGGGGGGCCTGCAAGAAGGTTATTGATGGGAATCTGGGATGGCCCTGGAAGCTGAAGCTGCTGTAGTTCAGGCTGGTGGTGGTGCTGCTGGTGCTGCTGTTGCTGCTGCTGTACTAATTGATAAAGGAGGGCCTGATGTTGTTCCTAAGGAAAGACAGAGGAAAGGGGTTGGAGAGAAAACAGGAATAGGGGGTGAAATAAATCCCTAATCCATTAGGCCAACAGCATATACTTCCTTCAACCAATTATTATACTTAAGAGTCTAATCTTAGATATTTACAAATCTGTTCTTTTCATATGCACAAGGAAGGAATGCTATCCTATCTTTTCTGATGGGAAAATAATACTCTCAAAAAATGACCCTTTTTCCTTACAAAGAAAATTCAATAACTAAAGGAACCTACTTTACCAAATACATGTTTTTGAAAGACCAAATGGTAACCAAGAACTGTTTTCTTTTGGCCATATAAAAGTTCTCTATAGCAAAATTTTTCCCATCATCAAAGATGAAACCAATTATGTCTAAGATGTTTGCAATAACAACAGGAATGATATAACCCTAAAGTCTTGACTTAACAAAGAGAATAGGATTTAAATAATTTTAGTCCTAGTCACTTTACACTCAACAATATTTACCAGGCATTTACTTTACAGCAGAAAATCTAACAAGGTAATTCAATGTGGGCTCGAAATGTAATATCTACTAATTACAGTAACTCTTGATTAAACAGAATGCTCAATTAACCAGTTTATTGTATATTACTTTCAAGAGAAAGAATCTAAGAGCCAAGAACATCAGATCCCCTCCCCTCCTCTCCCTCACCCCTGGCCAAAGCACCATCTTCCAAATAAACTGTAGGATAAGTGTCTCATCTATATTTACTATACAGTAAAAGCCAATATTTAAGCTAATGATCTTGATAGCCTACAATATCCTAAATCAAAGAGATTCTTTGTTATTTATACTATATAAAAATCACATTGAGCATTCTCTAATTACAAAGGCAGGAAACATATACTTTCACATTTCAGAAAGGTTTTTAGCACTTAAGATTTGAAACAAAAAAGATTTTTCTGGTTAATCCTAAACTAAAATGAGAACTGCATAAACAGAGCAGTCCAACAACTTTCTAGTTATTTGAAGTTTTACTATCCAATAAAAATCTACTCCAGGTATAACCAGGACTTCACCAGATGTCAGGGGAAAGTATACTTGTATTGAAATGTATTGAGGATAATCCATAAAAGCAAAAACAAAAACAAAAAATCCATATCTGTTTATTTTAGATCTTGATTTGTTTCTAAACTGAGTTTTTCAAATACACCAATCTAAGGTAAGACCTTTATTACATATTTCTTCTATCAGAAATCTAAAGAAATACTAAACCAAAAGTTCATGACAAAAGAAATGAAGGACTTACTGATGTAAGTTGCTGAGAATTCAACAATTGTTGAAACTGCTGTTGGTGTAGAAGTAGTTGTCTTTGCTGATCAGACAATAAGCCTAGTCCTGAGGCACTGAAAAGTAATGATCAAAATTCTGACTTTCCACCATATAATTTTGTGGTTCGTTTTTAAAAACAAAGTATTCTTCTTTTATATTTTAATGCAGAGACAAAACCAAAGAGAGAGAAATATGGATAAACTTATTTCTTTGGTTATTCTGAAGTCAACACATCTACAAATTCTCAATCACATTCACATCTCTTTTCCCATGAATTTTTAAAAAATGAGTGCTAGCTTATTCTACAGAATTTCCCAAATTCTCAGTTAATAATTTAAGACACATACTCTTAAGTTATCCACGGACAATTTCCTTAACAGTTCACAAACATTTTACTGCATCTTTAAAAAAACAAAAACAAACCCCAAAGAAAACCAACTGCAAATAGCATTCAGTATCCTAAGCTTTCAAGGAAAGGAGGGGAGCAGAAAAAAAATGTTAAAACAGCACACTTTTAAAATTTGTCTGAATATACTAATTCCCAAAACCTTGCTGAATAAAAGTATTTCAGTCCCTTGAAAGTTATGCTATATTTGACTGGTGCTCTAAAATTTAAATTTTTATCTCTTAGTTTTAAAAAAGGTAATCAAACATACATTCAATTTTCTTTTTAAGAGTAAATGGAGTGTCTGACTCCATTACAATATTACTTCTTCTCCCCAGAATTTATGCATTTCACCAAAAGCCACAGGAACATATAGATAATGACTTAGGAGAGGAGTGCTTTTAAAACATATAACCACAGACCAAAAATAATTAAAACAAAAATCTAGTGAACTAGAATTTTCCATGCTAGCACAGATGACAAAAGAAAATTTCTGTTATCTGTTTCTTTTGAAGGATGCGATCTCTACAAATGCAGTAGAGCTGCTCTCAGCCACATCTCTTATTTACTCATTTCATTTTGAACATCTGGATTAACTTCTTTTGGACATGCTTTACACCCCTCAGGACAAAAAAAACCTCCTTTCTAAAAAGCAGGGAGCAAGGGCAGGGCTTGAGACACCCGGCTGTGAGCCGCTCACCTGCTGTTGAGTGGCGCAGGCAGCGCGTGGGCCGCGCTGGGCGGCACTGCCTGGTGGGGGAGGGAAGACGGGTTCTGTGAGATGGTGACGGGGGTCTGGATGACGCCGTTCAAAGCTCCCACGATGCCATTGATGGCCAGCTGGTTACCTGGCAGAGCGCCAATGATCCCCCCCACGGCAGGCACTGCAGGCAGGGTGGAAGTGACCGTCTGCATCCCCCCGGCCAGCGCCCCCACTGTCACACCATTGACCTGCTGAACTCCGGCCACTCCAGAGCCTGGCTGAGCAGGACTCTGCCCAGCAGGAGGCGGCGTGGAGAGGGCTGAGGAGCTGCTGGTGCTTTGTCCGCTGGAGGTCAAGTCCTAACAAGGGAAAACAGAGAGCAGAGCTGCAAAGAGCCGGCGGCCCACAGCAGTCCCAGGCTGGGGCGGAGGCTGCCAGTGCCCAAGTTACCTGATTCAGCGCTGGAAGAGAACTCTCGGGCAGAAAGCTGTTCCCTAGATGGGGGCTCTTACTGCTATTTAAGGAATCGGCGGTCGGAGCTAATAAGAGAAAGAACAAAACCAGGTTTTCTTATAAAACACCCCACAGAAGGGCTAAAATGGAGGAGCTGGTAAACCCAGCCCAAAGGGGGAGCATCAAACTGGTTCAAATATGGGCCCCGAGTCTTAGAGGGGGCTCCAAGTCCCACGGCCCGGAGCCCACCCAAAGGTAAGTTTATGAAATAAGAATATGATTCAATGGAGTATTCACTGGGGGTTCTCCTAAGTCAAAACACAGCCTGGCAGGGGTGAGATCCCACTTGAGCCTGCCGTGGCTGCCTAGCATGGGGGTCTCAGGGACAGGGTGCTCCCAGGCAGGGCTGGAACCCGGCACCGGCACCTCTGGCTGGGGGGGTCCCGCCACCCCCCGCTCCATGCCCAGAGAACGTCCTCGCGGCTTACCGGCCTGTGCAGGGAATGGGTGCGCTTGGTGCGACGGGCTGGGATTGGCGGTCAGGGTGGGGAAGGGCACCGAGAGCTGCGCGTTCAGGAGCTGAAGGCGCTCCTTCTTCGCTGTCAGGTTCTTGATTTGCTCCTCCAGTCTGCGGTTCTCCACCTGAAGCTGGTGTAAGGACTTCAGCATTCCTAGAACTGGCAACCAGGGAGTGGTGAGTGGCGTCGCCCAAGTCTAGTAGCGCTCCTGCCCTGCCCAGCTCTGCCCCATCCTTGCTGCCTGCTGTTCCAAGCTCTGCCCCCTCACCAGTGCCACAGGGGAGAGGCCCAGAGGCTACCTCACGTGGTCAGCACCCTGGGGCCTGGCCTCAGGAGCAGTCCAGTTTCTCAGTATATAAACAGAACTTCTTCCAGGACCACCTCAGAACCCTGCTCTGGGATTTCCCGTGGGGCCTATTCTAAATGACATCACTTTTGGAAGCAAGGCTTTACTTGACTGTGTTATCTGAAAACCTAAAGATGCTTCACATAATGATTGCAAAAATCAACTATTAAAGATGTCAATTTTAGTTCTATGTAAAAAAATAAAGAAAATGAGGAGGATGGAAATGTGTGCATTTTGTCTAAATTGGCAAAACATGTTTTATTTTTGGATGTCTAATCTATATTTCTATTTCTATGAACATTCCTTTAAAAGAATGGGAACCGTGCCCAGCCCAGCCCCAAAGGTCTGTCCATATTATTCACAATCAAAACAGAAATGTTGGAAGATAAAACTTTGAGTTTAAATAAAAATAAGGACTGGCTTTCATAGATACATGGTTTTTATTAAGGCTACATTAAAAAAAAATTTTACTTATCAACGAAGAAATCCTCTATCACCAACACAGTATATCTATTTATTTATTTAAAAATAATTTGTATTCCCCTCTGGGGGGGGGGGGGGGGG
>NC_058134.1:62423553-62618635 GCF_016433145.1 Gracilinanus agilis | reverse complement strand
GGGGGGGGGGGGGGGCGAGACACCTCCTCTAGCTGCTCCTGCTGCCAATGCTGCTCTCTGGATCACCCAGCAGGGAGCACTGTGTATGCGTGGCAGCCGCCACCCTTAGAGATGAGGAGTATCAGGGCTCAGGCCCTGCCAGCACCTCAACTCTGTCTCCCTGCCAGAGCCTGGAGCTTGCCATGGGGCAGCCCAGCCCGGATGGCCACTTTCACATTTCTTCGTATGAAAAGTTGTATTTGTTTAATGTGACCTCTGGGCCTCCTCCAGACACAACTCCACTGGTCCGGGCACATCTGGTCATTTCCCAAGGATTTAACTTTTATCCCTCCTCTTCAAGAACATACAAAGGAACCCTCAGTGTGCCCAAATGAGATGCAATAAGACTAAGCTAAACCTGTCCTCCAGCTATCATGTTTAAAGGATTATCCCGGCATGAATTTCCTCACCATTAGCATTTTTGTCAGGATACCATTCATAAAAATACCAACTAGATAGCACTTGGCTCACTAGCACCAAGAAAGATAGCTTTTTCAATGAGACAAAGCAGGGAAGGTTTACACCCTACCCCAAGTCTGATTTTTTCCCCTTTAGATCTATACATCAACTCTACCTTCTCAGTTAAAAACTAGCTGAAATAGCTTTTTTGTTTGTTTCACAAACTTGTGGGCCCCAATGTATAACTGAAATTGAGAGAATATTAAAAATGCTGGCCACACTCAGAAAAAGGCCTTATACGAACCCTCCAAAAAACAAGTTATTTCTCTTTAAAATAACAAACTAAGATATAGCCATTGCAATTTCAAATATAAGAATGGAACCGAACAACAGAAAAGTCAATAATAATCAATATTTAATATAATAATTTATTTAACACTGCTAAATAACACACAATTAATTAAACTCTTCAGCAGCTATGGCTTCAGACACAGCAGCTATTCAAATAAAAGAAAAGGAATACTTACTGTCACTAGGGGTGCCCTGTTCTAGCAAAAACTGCTGTCCTTCACTCCATTGCCTCTCCAAAAGCTGCTCTATGCTGGCTGCTACTGGGGGCAGATTTTCCAAACTGCTATTGCCTGATTGGTCATAGCGAATCTGCAAGCTGCTTACAGGGGAGCTGTTGGAAACATTATAATATACACACTTAAAAAAAAGCAACAGGAAAATATTTACAAGGAAGAATCCACTAAGTTTTCTCATTCTTACCTTATTTTATTTAACGTCTTCTACCTAATACATTCACAGTTTTCCAGTACGTTGTTGCTTAAGCTAAATGTCTCTGAGACAAAACTTCACCAAAAATTCAGCAGTAAATACTGCCCTTTCAAAATTTAACACGAGGTTGATATATTTGGAAATTAACTAAACACTATTCCAGCACAAGCTACAGAAATATCACACATAATCTTTGAAATGAACTGCAAAAACCCCCCAAATAAAAATGCTGAATCCTTAAAACTTTAACCAACTCTGCCCAGTATGATATGAAAGGCAAAAATATTAAGTTAAAAAGAATTCATTTATTAACCTCACCAAATTCTTCTCTTGGCGGATAAAAAAACAGGGACTTTACAGCTAGAGGTGTCTGCATTAAGAAATATGCATGTGTAACCAAAATAATGAAAAATTCAGTGACAGTCTTCCATCATAAGGACTAACTAAAAAGCATGAGGAATTAAAACATTCAAGTATTACAACAAATTTAAGAAACATCAAGGTTGAGGTCAAATTTTATTTACATAAAAATGAAAAGACATGCATATGTTGGCAAAAACAAAAACTCTGCCTTATTACAATTTAGAAATCTCCTTTAATTATTGTTTTAAGGGCTAGGCTTTTTATATTTATCAGACATGAATAAAAAGTATCAGATCTTTAGGGACTATATGGATGGATTTTTGTTGTTTTTTTTTTTTTTTTTCATAAGAAACTCCAAAGCAATTTTAATCTCTGGAATGATGAATGACATTTCTATAATGTATAAGGTACACAATTCAGATGGTACTTAACTTTAAGTAAACATTTTAAAGTTGTAAATGTAATATTTAGCGCAACATGTCTGATAGTTTTAAATGCAAAAAAAGTTAGAAAGGTTTTTTAAAAACCATTTCTAAGATACAATTTAGATGGCAATCTTTAGCAAAAAAAAAAAAAAAAAAAAAAAAAAAAAAAAAGGAAGTTGAGTGCAGCAAACAAAACCACGTCTATTCCATTTTAAAGAATGATGCCTTACAAAATGTGCCTAAAAAAGAAACTTCTTTACTTTATTACCTAAAACATATATAGCCAATTAGAAAAGCCACATGGGCTAGGCATGTACTAAAGTGAGATCTTGGGATCACAGATTTAAAATGCTGGAAGGAAGCTCCTTTTACATATGAAAAAAATGAGATACAGGGAGGAAGGTGATTTGCAAGACAACACAGGTAGTATAAGCATCAAGGTTTGGACAGATCTCAAAGGATCTTAGATTTGGAACTTCGTTGACAAAAATCTGGTTTGGGTTCTGAGGTAGAACATGGAAACATACACTCCACTAAAGGAAAATTCCTTCAATTTTTTTCAACTTATAAACAAATATTCCTGCAACAAATCAATTTTTAAAAATACAGTAAAACTCTAAGTCAAAGGTAATCCTCCCATCCTTAGCAGTGACCCTTTAGGGGAAACATGGCAGATCAATTAACTACTGCATATCTACATTTCTTGATTTCCAAAGGAAATAAAACTCCAGTGGGTCTAATAGGGCAAAATAAATTACTTGAAATTAATTGTGGACTAAATAGCTTAAAAACTAATACTCAAAATTTACTAGCCTTAATGAAGTGTTTCTAAAAAGAAATCACAACAGACATTTTAAAACATCTGAGAGCATTCCCAAGAAAACCTAGGAAAGAGAACAATTGACATTTTATAGCTATCGAAGATTTTAGAATGTTTTTTTTTATAATTTTTCATTTCCAATGAGGGAGGTTTTCCAAATATTATTTAATCCACACCATTTTGTAGATGGGGAAACTGAGGTTCTGAAGATTTAAGGGCATTGCCAATAATCATGTCATTAGTGTCCTAAATTATTTTATTGCACATCATGCTACAAAATTAACAAAGCATTGAGGCTATACTTTTTTGGATTAAAATTTGACCAATTTCTCTCAGATGAGAGTCTTTATTTTAATTTCATTCAGGGCTTGATGCACAATGGGTAACTGGGGTGGGTCCTTTCTAGCTCCTAAGATCCCCATGGGTAGGATTAATAAGAAAAGAGATGAGATGAAAGAAAGAGAGGGGAAAAGGTGGGAGGAGCCGAAAGGCTTACTTAGGTATGTCCAATGAAATTTAGATCCTTTCTGAACTGAGGGGGGCCAGTCCCCCTTGCTCCATATAACCTCAAGCTTTAACTTTTCTGGCCTTTTTTTCAAGGATAAATTCAAAATAAAAACATTTTCTAATTCCTTGAAGAAAAAAAAAACTTTAACAGCATTTTTTATGATATACATAATATTCTGAGAAGTTACTAAAATGACTATGACTTGTGTTTTCATTCAAATTCCTTAGTACAGGGGTTTAGAGAGAAAAGCAGGTAGCAATGTAGGTTATAGGTAAAGAGTCCTACTAAGGACATTTTTTTGCTCCCAGAATTTCTAAGCTCACTCCTCTCAATTCTACAAAACATGTCAATAATTACAGGGTTTTCTTTACCAAACAAAGATGAGGAGAGGTTATACTATATAAGGGGGATGGCTATGCCTAGAATTTTCCTTTTCCTCCAAAAACTAATTTGATTTTCAATTTCTCCTGCCCCACTAAGTGCAAGTGGCCCAATGAACATAGTCAGACTTTATCAGAAATGTTGGAGTTTTAAGATGGCCCTTGTCTTAGCTAAGAGTGAACAAGGATACATATGTGACCCTAAAATGTACAACTACTGTAGACTCAGAAAATCACTAAAATTATACCAGAAAACATGTCGCACTTGTATTAGGAAATATTCTGCTATAATGTAAAATCCCACTGTTGGTAAGCAATGTGTAGCAATCCAAGGGAATGCCCATATCCCTGAACTCGCACAAGTCCTGGAGAGCTCCAGCAGGGAACCTGTGGACTTGTAAACCTTACGGAGGATCTATCAGGGGTCAATACACTTGGTGTGGCCTAGAGCCCAAAATGGTTTGGGTTAGGGACCCCCCCCCCTCAATTTTAAAATATAATAAAACTTTATTTAAACATGTAAAAAAAACAGTTCTTGGCACCCAGGCTAGACAAAAACAGGTGGCCAGCTGCGTCTGGTTCCCAGGCTGTGGTTTGTTGACTCCTCCTCTAATCCAACACCATCATTTTACAGATGAGATAATGGCGGCCCAGAGAGCCATTGTCACTAGCTGTTAGTGACGGAATAAGGCACAGAAGCCAGCTGCTCCAGTAGAGTGGCCAGTAGAAGCTCTTAGCATTTAGATAGTGTTTTAACTTTTACAAAACACTTTACAAATATGATTTCATTTGATCCTCACAACAACCCGGGGGGGGAAGGGGGGGGGGGGTCCATGCGATGATCATTCTCCAATTTACAAATGAGGAAACTGTGGCAGACAGTGGGTTAAGTGACTTGCCCAGAGTCACACATTTAGTGTCTAAGGTTGAACTGGAACTCAGGCTTTCCTGACTCCAGATCTGGCACTCTGATTACTGGACTATCTATAGCCGAAGCACGTGCTGTGTTCTTTTCCCTACATTTTCTCCCTTTTACTTTAGTAGTCTGGACAAGTCATTTCATTGGTGGAGGGAACTCCTAGTGAGGAAATTCCCTCTATTCAAGCAAGTAGGTAAAAGCTCTGATACTCAAAGACTCTTAGAATCACCTGGGATCCCAGTGAGTCAGAAGCAAAAGAGTGACATGGTTCTTCTTGATGGAGATCACACAGCCTCTTTCTAATACAGATTCTAAACATTTAACAATACAATTTAAAGATTTTCCAAGATTTCCAAGTATGTTCTAGGAGATGAGGATAATCTTAAATATTTCTGTGAAACACTTTGCACAGAATATGCTCCTCCTTCTACCAGGGAATTTTATAAAGATTTTATCTGAAAATCTACATCTTCTGATAAACATTATATACTATATTAGCATATGTCCATCAAGATGATTTGGTTTAAAAACAAATATCTGTGTCTGAATGGGGTTGAGTGGTCCAACAAAATGTTTATTTTTAAAATCAATTTTTCTTTATAATATCACAATTTTACTCTGTAAAAGAAATAAGTTCAATTTCCCCCAGAAGTCTTATAAATGTTCATCTAGTACAATAAGTGATTTTTTTTACAATGACATTGTATAACAGAAACAGGCAATTGAAAAAAACTGAAAGGTTAGATGTTATCATCAGGCAAAAATAAAAATGATGAAAACAGGCAAGCTAAAAGCAATTATAAACTTAAGAAAAGAAATTCCTTTAACTTTTAAAGGTAATCATGTGTGTTTAAATTAGTATCCACATAAATTTAAAACCACTTTTCTTGTCTGTCTGGATGTGCCATTCATCTACCTAATTCTTTGTGGTTTCCCATATGTATATGCTACTGATAAGAGATAAAGAAGTTTCCAGACCTGCAAATGTTCCCTTTGCCTTCACTCTACAGTGTAAATAATGCTTACCGTGGTGAGAGACTTCCTCTGGGTGAGCTTCCCCTGCCAACAAGGCTGCGGCCATTGTCTCCGAGATCTGGATCTGCAGTGTAAATATTTCATAGCTGATAAAGTGACTCTCACTAGATAAGAGGTTTTTAAGCCGCTGCTCTGATTTCCCCCCTAAAACATACATTAGACCTTAAGCACTACCTCTGCAGTAACCATGAAGGTAAAAGAACTAATATGTTGCTAGTTTAAAATTGCTGAACTGTAGCGTGTAAGGCGTTGTCCCTACACGTTTCTGTGGGTGGAGAAGGCCATGGATTATGTTCAGCTCTTTCATTCCTTTCAATTTTACAGCACGGAAGCGTGGTTTGCATTTGCAGTACCCTCCCCTCAGCCACTTTTAATTTCTACGGTGAAAGTAATGAATCACAGCTGTGGACAGCTCATCTGTATGCTTATCACAGCAAATCCTGATGCTTTGTATTTTTTAACACTTTGCATCCCAAGACAAGCCATAAAACACCTCATGCTTTATGCTGACCCTTACTGAATCTATAAAGACATTGAGATCAGGATTCACTATTATCTGGATCTCTCTCTCTTCTTTTTGCTTTTTAAATTAATATGAAAAATTTGGTAAACAAATAGGACCCATTTTTAAAGCCCTTTAAAATTCGACTTCATTAGCTAACACAGAATCCTTTCCATTGGTAGGTCTGAAACAGACTATTTCCCCTATGGCCTCTCAGTGAAATAACAACCCTATCTGGCCCCCTTCAAGGCTGTCCTCCCCTTATTCTGAGTCAAGCGACCTCTGACCCCAGAGAGGGCAAAGACATGACTGATCCATTCTTGGTAAACTGCTAACCCCATTCCCTTCCCCCAAACAGGCATGACTACTTGGACATGTCAACAAATCCTTAAGGATGGAATGAAACAAAGCAAATCCAGGGGCTCATTAAAACAGGAGAAGAGGGAAATGCAACAAAATGTCAACTGGTAAATATTCACAGGATTACTAAACATTGTAGAAGTTCTCTAACAGGATTTTTTTTTAAAACCAAGTTTGTGTAATGCAATTTCATGAATTATGCAAATAAAGGTTTAGGCCTTTCACAGAGAAGCCCCGTGTTATGTTACTTTCATTGCGCAGAACTGAGAACTGAACACATCAATCACAGAAGTCACAGGAGACGCTGCTGCATTCCTGCCTGCTGATGGCTCTGCTTAAACATTTACATTTCAGACAGTAAAAAATGCACATGGCTATTCTGCCGCACAGCAGAGCATTTACTTCCAACTGTGATTCTTTTGGAAAAAAAAAAAAATTTCACAATCCTCTAGAAACTACTCCTAGAGTTTTACAAATAAAATTAGTTAGCTTTGAAGACAGTTAAATTAGGGAGAATTTCAATATTTCTCGAAACTTACCTGCTTGACTGTTTTCTGAGTGAGCTATAAGAGTTGCCATTGCAGAATTTGGATTTAACCTATTGCCATACATATGGGATGGAGCCAGACTTAAGGAAGATCCAGACAAGGTATTTGCCTAAATGGAAAAAAGTACAAAGATAAATAACTTGTATTTTGACAGCTTTCACTAGTTATTGCTTTTTTAGCTTTTTCAAACAAACTTAAGTCACCAGGTATTCTTCTCTCACTGATGCAATAACTAAGAGAGTAAATTTGACTGTCTGAAAAAGCACTAAGGAGATTATGATTTCTGATAAAATGGAGAAGACCAGAGAAGTTTAATTCTGCTTTTCCAAACTTCTGATTTTTAAAACGCTATTTGCATGTTTTGTTTTCAGTAACACATTTTTAAATGAATGGTATATGCAAGGTAGAGTCAATTCTATTGCTCCAGTTTGAAAATCTGTAGTCAATAGGAGAACTCAGGGGCATGATGACCATGTGGTTCTCCTACTAATTATTTAATCTTATTAAGGCATTTACAAAATAAGGGCAGGTAGACAACAGATGTCTCACAAATGCTTGGGTCCCTAACATCACAAGCCTACTGAGGAGGTCAAAAGGTCTAACTTCCAGCTCTCCAGTTTAGGCTCCCAGGCCATATTTCCTTTGCTTTACTCTGTCATTAGTAAAACTTGCAGAGTATTTTGTTACTTCCTATTTTATTAGATTTAGAAGCCTGGTGGGGTTTTTTGTTTTGTTTTGTTTTGTTTTTATTTTAAAAGAAAGCAAACAGGCATCACAAGTATGTTTTCTATACAATACAGGGCTCGACGAATCGCAGCTTTGCCCTGACCCCATATAAGGCACTGTATTTTTGGCAGCTGGCCAGCTCGACTTACTGAAGAGCTCGTCCAAAGTTTGTAATTCATTCATGTTGCTAACCACAATTCTGAAGGCCTCGACTGGGACTTGTGCCAAACAAGCGAAAATGAACCCTTAAACAGATGAAGCAAAGGAGGCTGGCCAAAGTCTTGCATAATCCAATGTAATAAAAATGCCTTCTTCATTGGGCTGCATGCTTTCTCCCTTTCGAAGAATACTACAGCCTTCACATGCTACATTTGGAAAGTGCATCATCACATTCACTTAAAAGAGTAGGCTTGTGATATGAGAGTCACACTGGCACGAAATGCACTTTTCTGACAACTAATCCATAAAATGGAATCATTTCATATAGATAAACAGGAAAAAGAAGATATCTAAAAATGACTTCCAAGAATTAATGTATTTCTCATTTAAAGAAGGCAAACACGTGCCCCAGACTGGCGTTTATAACCTTGCACCAGAGACCAAGACGACACAGTAGCTATTATAAGCAAAATAGTACAGGACTATAAACGGTGTTTCTGGAAGGAATCATACCCAGCCATTACATTTTGGCTCCTGGCCAACTTATTAAGTATGATAAATGGACTTTTATAATTCACAGGAATGCTTTCAGTGGATGCAGAATCCAGTTCATGTTTTTTATTGTTCCATACTGTATGCCTTATAGTTCACCATTTCATGTAGTTTTAAGTTCAATCTGTCTGTTTCTTGTTTCATTTGTCCTCTTAATTGAAGATTTGCATAAGAATCCATTAAGTTCACAATATAAGTCTTGTTTAACAATCAATTAGTGGCCTCAAAAAGGAGATAAAAATTGCCAAACAAGAACATTCTATTAGACATTAACAAAAATTCTTCTAATACAAGCCAAACAGCACACAATTCCTAATGGATATTACATAACCAAAACTACAGTTCTCCTACTTGACTAATAATGTGGCTCCTGAAAACCAGAAGTAAGCAATCAAGGCATTTGGGCAATCAAAAGAGATGCTACAAAGTACCTCCATAAGAGCTTATGCACTTGGAGTACCAAACACTCAGTCTTCAGGAATTCTCTGTTTTTGCTTTGCAAGACAATTCCTGAAAGTTGGGTCATCTGGTTTTCAAACCAGAAAAGGCAGGGGGCTGTGCCACATGTAAGCACATAGGCAGGAACAAAAAATAGTATGGCATGCCGTAAGGAAAGAGAGAGAAAACAGAAAGTCAGAGGTAACTAGGGTAGGAATACCCAAAAGGAAAGAGTTAAACACTTTAACAAGTCCGAGAACATGATTATATCACAGCACAGTGTAATGACTGATACTGCAGTAATGACCCTAATCAATAAAAAGTTGAATTATATAAGATGTGTTTAAAAGATTTCCATTAAAATGGCTAAGAATTTTAAAACAGTGGTGATTAAAGGGGCACTGCTGAGTCAGTCTCACACACACACACACACACACACACACACACACACACACACACACACCTCTCTCTACCTACTGGAGAAACATTTACTCTTCAAGAGTTCCAGATAGTTGATGAAATTCTATAGCTAAAAATGGTGTTTCAGAATATTTTTTAAATTCAAAGATATTTTATTTTCTCAGTTTTCCAAAATTATAAAATCCAAATTGTCTCCCTCCTTCCTTTCCTTCCCTCCTCTGCGAGATGGTAAGCAATTTTATTTTGGTTATACACGTATTATCATGTAAAACATACTTCCATATTAGACACTATTATAAAAGAATACTCATATAAACCCCACCCCCAAACCCACATAAATGAGCTAATGTGAAAAACAGTATGCTTTGATCTTCATCCAAGTCCAACAGTACTTTGTCTGATGGTGGATAGCATTTTGTCATAAGGCCTTCAGAACTGTTCTGTTCTGGACATTTTCAAAAAATCCATAGTAGTTTAAAAATCACGATTACTGGAGTATTTATCTAAAATAAGTAACTTTTTGACTGAAAATAGTTTCTATTTTAATGGACTCTGAGCTACTTGTCATTTTTTTGACTAATCATTCTAAAATATGCTGCCAGAATTATTCAAGATTTGTTAAGGCAATTTGAAGTTCTTGAAGATAGCCTTTGGATTGGAGTAGAGAATGATAGCTTTTTTTTAAAGGAAAATACTAAAATCTTTGTGGTGGAATAATGGGCTTAGTGAGGGTAATAAGGGAAAGAATAATAACAACAACAACAATTCCCATTTCTATAGCACCAAAGCAGGCAGCTCACTGAAAAGGCTACTCTGAATTGAAAATTAAAAACAAAACAAAACAAAACAAAACAAACAAACAAAAAAAAAAAAACAACAACTAAGGATTAGGGAAACAGAAAAAGGTTGTTAATAAGCAGAAGATAAAGAAACATAAATGGGGAATTATAATGGATATGGATAACTGGGTATAAAAGAATATATGAGCAAGAAATATAAAAAACCCAATGGATACCTCTCTCTTGTATAGTGTCAGCTATGGTAAAATAAGAGCATGGCTATTTGTTTATCTAAGTCACAGCCTAAAAGCAAACAGAAGCTTTAGCAGGCAAAGTTATGCTGAAGCCATAAAGTGTTCCCAGGGTTTTAGACCTACCTCTAAGATATCACCATTTCATACAATCTTAGTTTGTTCTGTGTTAGCCCAGCCCTCACTTGGGTGGCAGCTTGGAACTAATTTTATCTACCATAAAGGTCAAAGTGATGCTAGTATTATTTACTAAAAGAGGACCACACCGGGGGAAGTCTACAGATCTGGGTTCCAATTCTGGCTCCTCTGTCAGAAGATACAGCTGCTTCTCCAGTGGGGCCAGACCTAAAACAGCTAGGTTTCATGTTTATTATGGAAGGTATGGGATTTCAAAATTTTAAAATACAGAATCTTTAGAACTCACAACATGCTCTGATTTGGGGAATCTTAACCTAAGGGAGGTCTGTGAAGTTGTTTTAAAAAATAATTTGATAACTCTATTTATTTAAAAAAAAATTTTTTTAAGCCCTTAACTTCTGTGTATTGGCTCCTTGGTGGAAGAGCGATAAGGGTGGGCAATGGGGGTCAAGTGACTTGCCCAGGGTCACACAGCTGGGAAGTGTCTGAGGCCGGATTTGAACCTAGGACCTCCTGTCTCTAGGCCTGACTCTCAATCCACTGAGCTACCCAGCTGCCCCTTGATAACTATATGTAAATACAATTGGTTTCCTTTGAAATCCTATACATCTTTTTTAATTCATTCAAAAACATTATTCTGAGAAGGAGTCCATAGACTTTATCAGACTGCCAGGGGGATCCATAAAGGAAAAAAAAAAAAGGTTAAAAACCCCTGCTTTGGTTTTGTTTGTAATCTCTCTTAAACTGGCAAAATCTATGGGTGAATGTGGAGGGTGTGGGGAGGGGAAGCGGTCCTGAAGAACAGAGGGTTCCCCATTACCTGCAAGCTGACAGGAAGATACAACAGCTCACTTACCAAGGAAGAATATTTGGGGTCACATAGAACAATCCATAAATAATGAGAACTGTAAGAAAGGCCTGGAAAAGGCATACCAAATGAAGGAATGAATGAATAGGTGAGTGAACAAAAGGAAGACACAACACTGAACATCCAAATAGATTTGCACCAGCCAATCAATAACCACGATCTAAGCACCTACTGGGTGCCAGGCACTGTGCTGAGCACAGAGGGCAGCCTCAGTTCCCCAGACCTACACAGGGATGGTCCTAGTATGGAGTGGGGCGGAAAGGGTTTCCTGGAGGAGGTGGGGTCTCAGCGAGGCCATGAAGGGAGGCAACATGGTGGACTTGGGACAAAGCCTGAGCCAGTGGTCACAGAGTGGGGACCCAAGGGAAAAGCTTCCCAGGTAGAGCACAACTCTCTGCATCCCTACAGAATAGAACAGGTTTTTAGAGAGAACACACTTCCTCTTTTGTAGATGAAGAAACTAGTATAAAAATCAATGTCAAGTCCTTCCAGGGTCTAGCACCCAGCTTTCCTGACTCTGCTAGCTTTTCCCACATAGACCACGACCAGAGGCGACTATGTTCTGAAGACAGGGAAACTAACTGTTTTCTTTCATTTCCATCCTGAAAATCATCAAGTCACCTACTAAAAACTTAAATAACCCATCAAATTAATGTATAGTATTTTGCAAATTCAAACATTTTAAACTGCCACAATAGACCTTTGCTTAAGTTTCAAAAATTCAGACTTTCAAAAAGGCAACTTAAAATTAGGGAAAGGAAAATTAATCACTTCTAGTCCTGCAAAGCTTTTTAGTTCTGATACTAAGTTCTACTACTTTGATTTTCATAATTCATTGGGAGCCTAATTAAGTGCAATTTCTGCTACACAAACATGTAGATCAATGCAGTAAAACTTTTCTGATTGCTATAAATAACTGAATTATTACAGCAGACTCAACACATGTTTAGATGGAACATATTAGGTGACTGAGACAAAACACTAACTTTCCTAAGCAAATCTGGATAAACTTACTATGTTAAATATACTTAAAGCTTTACAAGTCTTTTCCAAGGAGAAGCACAAACTTGAAATAGAAGACATTAAAGAAATGAAGTTTTCTAAGTAGACTGGCACACCAGATCAAAAATATTGGCATGATTTAAAATATTTCAGATTTAGCTTTTGCCCAACTGGTATTTCATTTCCAAAATTTTAAATCTTTGTTTACAGCCACATACATATGTTTCATGAGAAATTTAAATGTAATGTAAACTAAATTAAGGGAATTGGGGGATATTCTGCAAGTCTTTCCTAGGGAGAAAGTCACACTAACTGAAACTATACAAGTACTAAGATTTAATATTGAATTTGTTTTCTTTTCACTTGGGTTGACAGAAGCAGTAATCTAGAGGTGTATATAAAGGCTGAAAAAAAGAATCTTAGGTATACTACAATTTCCCTTTTAGGAAAGATTGGGATAATGCATTATTTAGAGGTGAACCAGGAACTTCATACCACACTCATTGTAGAAACAGGCTGCAGCAAGCATTTATTAAAAATGTGTAATCATCCTGTCAATATGCATTAAGGTCAAAGGATTCAAACAAGTTCTAAAATGCAGTGCTTACTTTAAAAACTGCAGTCTTTTTTTCATCAGACACCTTAATGTTTAACTTATATATGGCTAAAAGTAAAGATCTTTAGAAACCCTGCTAAAGATATTTCCTAAACTGAATCTTTTATTTTTAAAGAGAACACTCAAACTTTCACAAGAACACAACTATTGCAAAACTCATCTTACATATATTCCTAAAAAAAAAAAAAATCAAAAAAACACTTTAATTTAAGAGTAATTTTAAAATGAGAATTATGGTGACATCTCAAACTGAGTAGCAAGAAAAATGAAGGTATTATTCATTTCCTTTACGGTACTTAGGTAACATTTCAAGGTAAAAAAAAATAGCATATTTGCATATCTTCAAATGACTTGGCAGAAATATTATTACAAAAGAATAGGTCATTTTAAATGGTCATACTTTTATTCGTAAAATTAGCAAGTACAACTTTTATGTGGGATAAGAAAGTTTTCATGGAGAATGTTTAAATAAAAATGAAACATGTTTCTGAAATACAATTATTGGGGAAAAACTCTATTCACTTATACATAAATTACACTACAAATGGTCTCTGAGAAACAAGAACACATGTGACAGTATACAATCCTACCCACTCCCTTGTTCTTTTCAGGTTTGATACTCTGAAATATTTTCTGCTAACAGGCCCCATTTCTGTCTGTTTCAGCTCCCCACCAGTAAGGTTTTAATACTCAGCGTGTGATGAGAGATGAAACCAAGTGTGAACAACTTTCAGGTCCCATGAGTAGGCTGACTGTTGAAGCTGTCAGGTTCAATTGCATCATTCCACATTATTCAATGCCCCAAACTGCTCCCTAATTGTTAGGGGCTTAACATATTCAAAACCATTGTTTAGGCTAATGCTGAAATGCCCACAGTTGAGTTTCTATAAAGAAGGGGGAGGGATTTAATTGTAGTTAAACCATTACTGAACTCCTTCATTCATGATAGGACAACAGGAAGGGATCTAACAACCAATTCCAGAACAGATTCTTAATCTGTTTATTTCTAATGAGTATGCCTCTTTCCTTTAAATTTTTAAGTCAATTCTAACACTTTAGTACTATAATGTTTTGACAAACTATAATATTTAGGAAAGAGTATGGAGGTAAGAATCTTTTCTTCCCCTCCCTAATACTAAGATTTCAGTCTACAAAAATTGACAGGTAAATGTTATTCACAGCAAAAGAGATTTCATAGTGTTTTTTTTTCCTTGAATTTATCAAATGTTCCCTATAGGTAAAGTCAGAATTACCCTTTGTAATCTGTAATGTATGTATACAGTATGTATGAAAAAACAACAAAAACAAATTAAAATTACCTACAAGCTACTAAAATGTTAATAACATTAATATGCTAATGGAGGAATGTATTTTTAAGAGATAAAGCTAAAATGTACTGAGTGAACTATTTACCTGTTAGAAGGGATTTTGAAAGTTAACATCCCCAGAAAGCTAACTACCTTAACTTTTTAACAATTGATTTATGAGAAAGTTAACCATGTATCTTTTTCTTGAAAAAAGCAAAAAACAAAACTATTACCAAGAATAATCTCTGTAGTCTTATTTTTAAAGCAACACTCAATATAAGTAAAATGGGATGCTGAACAAACTACTGATACCGAAAGCTCTTGTGTGTTAATTTTTGTAAGTTTAAAAACACATGCTTTTAGAAGAATTGTGATTCTGCATATGTAGATATTCTGGTTTGGGGTTCACATGCATGGGACATCTGGGATAAGAACAAAAAAAATATTCTAACTCACTTGTGATAAAAATCATCTGATATTATCTCCCTCCTTTTAAAAAGGGGAAGGATGCTTTACTTTTCCCAATAGGCTGCTTCTCTGAGGACTCCACCATTTACACTGTCAGCTCCAGAGAAGGGAAACAAAATAACACAGTATAGTTTTCCTTTCAAGTAATTTACTTAGACCAGTCATAATCTTAATGGTGGAGTTCTGTTTCTATAACTTCAACCGTTAATCAAAACATTTACCAAAATTATTATAAAAAGTATTTTCTTAGTGAAAATTGAAATACACGTCCGGAGCCTGACAAATTTCATCAAAGTTTTAAAACACTCAAAGTAGAGATACTTTTATAAATGTAGGATTAAACAGTTACTTAATTCACTTTATCTAGAATTGTGTAAACATATAAATCAATCAGAAACCTGCTAAAATATAAAACATACAAAGAACATGTAATAAAAGTCTTAGTGTAAACTCTACAACTTTAAGAACCAAAAATTCTGCCAAAGAAACTCTCTTTGATGTCCACATCAGATAAACCTCTAAATTTCCTTCATCCAAAAGATTTTAAGACGTGGGAAACCTATCTCCTTTGTTCTGACAGTAACATAGAGAGGAAACCGGCAATTTAGGTGACAAATACATATACATACGCACTTATCTAAATATCAAGATTCTATCCAAAAGCAAGCCCCAGAAAGCAGCCCCTTAATGAAGTATGTTTTAAAATTAAATTCAGCCTTAAATTCACTAATTTTTTAAAAATCCCTTCAAACAAAAGCACTTGCAAGCTCCTTAAGACAGGCAAGAATGAATATAACTGGGAAACAGTGGGATTTGAAAGGCAAAATGAAAAATTAATGGCACACCTACAGGAACTAATTTATACCTCTGCCCACTGTACAACAAGGGCAGATCAAATCATTAAGAAACTCAAGGCTGGAAGCTGCTCTATCTTCCAATCATGTGAAACTGCAATTGTTATAATGGTAGCTATATGGCGGGTTTACTAATACTTAACGAAATGGCATCTTTTTTGAACTAGTCATTAATTACAGCCTAACAAACATTGAACAGGTAAGTTTTGGAGGCAGGCGGTCAGGCAGTTTTCAGAGAGCCGCGCGGGGCATCTTCCCCCTCGGGATCCCCCCTCCACCGCCGCTCCGCCTCCCTCAGGGCCTGGCCTTGCCTAGGACAGGCGCGGCGGGCGCACCAATCACCTATTTAGATTTTCCCGGCCCCGCCCCGCCCCCTCCCCTCCACAGTTTGCACACTCACATTTCTAATAGTGGCAAAGATGCCAAACACAGGCTAGTCTGTTTTTCTTTAAATCAAGTGCACAAAGATCAAGAATGACCTCGGAATCTCTAACCTGCTGGCACCCGGCCAGCCCGGAAGAATGCCCGCTCTCATTAGGCAATAAAAATGTAAGGAAACGCTATTTAAGTTGAACACTTTTTCCTAAACAAACACAACCCATTGGCAATGGGCCTCCTGTACCTGCGACGGAAGGCAGGGAGAGCCCCTTCTAATGAAGTTACTCCCACCTAAAACAAGGGGCAGGCCCTGGGAGGCCCTTTGGGAAAGTTGGGTCTGGATCCTTGTGGGTAGCTTCCAAGAGGCCATCCCCGGCTCCTGGGGGCGGCCCCTCCTCCAACTCCAAGGGGCAGCCGCGGAGGAGCCTCCACATTCCGCCCCAGGACTATTGTCTGGGGCAGCTAAACTGAAGTAGCTTTACACTACTCAGAGGTCAACCTGCCTCAGCCGCCTGGAGACTGATGGTTGCTACAGCAGCACCAGATAAGCTTCGGGAGGAGGCAGGCGGGCAGAAGGCCTAGCAGAGAGGCCAACTTCTCAGCACGCCACTGCTGCCTATGGGCCTCTCAGGCTGGCCGGCCAGGGGGAGTTAGAGGAACCCCAGCTCTTGGGCAGGGAGGAGGGAGAAACAGCAGAGATTTTAATTTGAAAGAATCCCAGATTACCAGCAACTAAGATTTCTTTGTTCTTGGAGTAGAGTCACATGTTACAGGGAATTTTCCCTCAGGCTGTAAATTCCTCTTCATTGCCTCCTTCCCATCCCCCTTTCCCCTCAACCCACAACCATAATGAAAGAAAAGAGATGAGATTTTTGCTTAATTCAACCTGGAAGTAACCAGAGAGTAATTAAAACAGACTTTATGTAAAGAATGAAATGAGAGAAATGCACATCGAAAATGTTGGTGGGAGTTTTTGTCCAGTGATAAAAAAGATGTCAGTAGAGAACTTTTCATTTAATTAAGAGAAATAAAACGTCCTCTTAGTTATTCCCTCATTTATCCTTTTACTTTCTCTAATCTGGAACCCTATTCCTGGGGTGCCCTGACCTTGCTACTAAAAAAGGACACAAGAGAAAAAACCCAAAGCAAAACCAGCTCAAATCAGTCCCTTCAAGGCCTCTCCCTCCCTTCCCCAGTCTATGCAGCAGCAGCAGGGTGCTATCCTGGCCATGAACCTGGCCACAAGGCAGAGACATGGGGAGAGACTGACACAGCAACCCTTTGGTGACAGCCACCAGTTCCCAGGTTGGGCAAGCCTGGGCTTCAGGGCAGCCGGGACAACTTCTCTGAGTCTTGTGTGCCTCCTAGGAAGGGGTTGTGTAAATGACAATTAGGAATCACAAGGGCAAAGATTTACAGCATCTTCTTTTCCCTTATATAATTACACAATTATCATAACTGTTACAATCATTTTATCAGTCTATCATTAAGACTCTAACATAAATAGCTCGGGAAAAGAGAATAACTTCTGTAATTGAAACTGTAAGGGATCTCAAGTATAGAGAGCAGAAACACTAAAGCTGCAATTTGCCTATACATCAAATTTAATATCCGTGTGAATAAGAAGAACATGATGGGATTCTCAAAAAAATATCTATGCCTTTAAGAACTTTATGATCACAAGAAAAAAAACTATGTACACAATTAATAAAAATGGCTAAAGCGATTTATTTCTAAGATATGTTTGGGGATTTAAAAGGCGTAACCTTATGTTCAGCATTTGTCTAAGTGACCACACAATCCTATCCATTTCTGTCAGGTGAAACAAAGTCATATCATGAAGAGAGATAATTAAATAATTGTATTTCATTCAGGAGAAGAGCCGGTATCTTTGGAGTTCTTTTATCCATCTCCACGTTAATTGGAGTTATTCAGCTCTTGGCTCCCTGGCCTTGGGCAAGTCACTAAAGGGTGAGTACAGTGTGGACAGAGAAACTGTCCTCCCCTAGCTGGAGGCAGGATGCTGGGGTGTTTTCCTCTATTAACAATTCTATCTAAGAATACTCTGATATAAATAATCTAAAATCTGCTAGCAGCATTCATCCAGGACACACCCCCAACCCTCAACTCAGCATCCCCAAAGGCGTTTGTGTCAATGCCTGGACCAGGGCAGGTGCTTAGGAAGAGCTGGTGGGTTACTAATGGGATCCGTCCTAAAAGTAAGCTGCTCCATCTTCCCTGTCCAGTTCTCTTTTATATCCTGTAGGCCTGAACTGAAGAGCTGACTGGGGCAGAGGAAGGGAAAGTCAGAGGCATCAGAGGCAGCATTGAGAGCCCCACACTGCCACGAGCAAGGCCCTCTCCCAGGCACTGGTCTGAGCACTAGGAAATGACTGAACTGAAAGGTGGAAGAGGCTGACTGTTTAAAGCATTTCTAGCCAGCTCAGATCTGCTCTTTCTCTGGGCACACAGAGTGCCCCAGAACAGCACAGATGTGTGCCAGGAGACACTTGTGCACAGCGACCCTCTGGGTGTGGGAGAGGTTGGGGGCTCACAGCAAGGAGAGGAAAAAGAGGGGGGGAAAAAAAAGAGAGAGAAAAAAAGAAAGCCGGGCTATCTACCCTGACACTCATCTGAATGAATGGGAGTCCTTCTAAAATAGAAGAGCAGCCATCAAGTGGAAGGGAACAATGGCTGGCACTTGGTCAGGAATCCCAGGAGTGGAACCTTCATTTTGCCTGTGGGCCTCTCCACAGTACTTCGAAGGGTCCCCAGTGTTGTGAGCATTTATGGAGGAGGAAGCCAAGGCCTTCCTGTTAGGTGCCTTGGCCGGGGTGTGCTGCTAGCAGAAGAGCCAGGCTGCTGGCCGGGTCTCCCTGGCTGGGATCTGATCTCCATGGTGCCGCCTCTCCTGAGCATGGACTATGGACCCGCCTAGACAAAGCGACACTCTTCACAAGTATCTTCATAAGGAACTTTGGACTGAATGGGGAAAGAGAGAGAATCATTTGCCTGCTGGGGAAGGAGCTTTGGATGGTTTGAACATCATAATGAAAACTTCAGGCAGGTAAAGGAGGAGCATCTGGTGGAAGAGGAGGCTCAGTGGATGGAGAGCTTCTGTTTATCCAGGAGAACTTCTCAGCCCTCCGGCCCATAGCAGCGCTCCTGCAGGCCATCACATCCTCTTCCGGATGCCATGCGCTTCGCTGGACTCCGTGTCCACTTCTCTGTCCAGGCTTTGCTAAGTTTTTTAGCTTCCCTTTTTTGTCATCCAATCCTCCTTAGGAAGATTAGGATTACCACAAGAATTTAAAAGTTTATTCAGGGGTGAATCTGGAGGAATTTTTCCCAATTTCCCTTGATTTGTTGCAGTATTTCCATAGTGTCTAGTCCGTCTATCTTACTCGGTGCTGGGCCCCGGAGGAAACCTAGGTGGGCTTATGGGAGGCACTGCAGAGGAGCCCAGGTCCTGGGCAAGAAGCATGTAGGCGACTCCCTTGGCTGCTCCCAGAGCGCTCGTGCTCTAAGGGGACAGCCACAGTGGACAGCAGCACACACAAGTCCATCTGGGGCGGCTCCACAAAGTCAAGAAGAAGAGGGGCTGCGCTCAGCAGGGGAGTCTTCACAGAGGCCCGAGGCCCAGTACACTTTGGTGTGGGAAGGAGGGAGGCCACCGCTAAAATGAAGGGAGGACATCCTCTAAGAAGCCCAGGACGCTGTCGGAGCAGGCTGGGGCAGGGGCAGCCAGGCCATGGAGCCCACCTGCTGCAGTCATTCCGTGACCAGGGAGGGGGCCTAGGATTAACAGCTGGCCTGGGTATGTGGAGGGAAAGATGGTGCAGAAAAGGCAGACTGACTGCGGAGCCACTGGGAAGCAGTAATGTCTTCAACAGAGAAAGGGAAAGAAGGAAAAGATTTCTGAAGGGCTTGCACTGGGTTAAGTGCTTCATAAATATGATCCAATTTGATCCATACAACCACTCAGGAAGGCAGCGGTAACTACCCCCATTTTACAAACAAGAAAAATGAAACAGATCCAGAGGGCAAGTCACTTGCCCAGGGTCACTCTGCTAATGCCTGAACCAGCCCAAAGGAGAGGACACAGGGCGGAAATGGTGGAGGGGAACCTTCCCAGGGGAAGAGGACTCTGGAGTCTATAGAGAAAGACCAGTAGAGCGGTCCGGAGGAGAGCAGTCTGGAAGTGGGAAAGGAACTGCAGAAAACAGAGAGGCCAAGCAAAGAGCCTTCTGCCTCCCTCCCTCCAGGATCCCACCTCAGAGTGGGCCCACAGGAAGAACACAAGGCGGAACCCACACTGCCCCTGGAGGGCTAGGGGGGTGCTGCTACCCCTAAAACAGGAGTCCAGAAGAAGGGAGCTGAAAATCAAAATGGATCTAGTCCAACTATCAATAATATGGAATTAAGGTCTTTTTAAAAATTTAAACCCATAACCTTCCATCTTGGAATCAATACTGTGTATTGGCTCCAAGGCAGAAGAGTAGTAAGGGTGGGCACTGGGGGTCAAGTGACTTGCCCAGGGTCACACAGCTGAGAAGTGACTGAGGCCACATTTGAACCTAGAACCTCCTGACTCTAGGCCTGACTCTCAATCCAGTGAGCCAACCAGATGTCCCATGGAAGTAGGTCTTGATCAATGATACATGTAAAACCTAGTGGAATTGTGCATCGGCTAAGGGGGGGTTAGGGGAGTTTGGGGAGAGGGAAAGAACATGAAATATGTAACTATGGGAAAATATTCCAAATAAAAAACATAAAAAATAATGAAAACAAAAATGGAAACAGGCTCCATTTTGACATGAGGAAGGGACAGGATAATCGGAGTTGAAGAAAGGGTAGGTGGGGTGAGAATGGGGCTTAGAACAAGGTTAGTGAATGAGTCTTTAAAAAAGGCACAAAAATTTTAATAACATTTGGGACTTGCTTTAAAACGCTGTACTTCATGTCCAGTTATGTAGAATTCACAAAATACTGTTTTAGAAGACCCCTAGTTTTTTTTAAATACATATGATGTACTTTCAACAAATATTTACATAAAGAGGAAAATGAATTGTTTACACTGGGAAATCCATTATATAGAGAGCTCCTTGATTTTCTAAAGTCTATTTTAATGTTGCCTCCTTTGCCTGTGTCCTCTTCTGATCTCCCTATGGCCTAAGATCTTTCTTCTTTTCTTTCCTAGTGTCATTATGACCCTCCCAAATAAAAGTTCTCTCATAAAAAATATGTAAATAAAAATATAGTCAAGCAAAACAAATCCATATTCTCTAGCTGTGTCTGAAAAATTAATATCATTTTGTATTTCTAGTTAATCACCTTTCTGTCAAGAGGTGTGAGTGATGCAGGCTTCCTAATTCATCTTTGGGTTTAGGCATCAATCAGAATTTTTAGTCTTTCAAAGATATCTTCATTTACACTGTAAAAGTCAAGGCATGAAAATGATTCTCCTGGTTCTGGTACTCACTGGTTCATACAAAATTTTTCAAATTTCTCTGAGCGTGGTCCTTCTGTTATTTCTTACAACAAAACAATATCACATTACATTTGCATATAATTTGCTCAGCAATGCCCCAATTGAGATGAGAAAATCATGGTTTCTAATTCCTTTCTAATATAAAAATTATCTTTGAGCATAATGTAGTTTTTCTCTGCTTATCTCCTTTAGCCATCTTTATTTTTAATGTTGCCTTGTCTTTGAAATCACAGTTTGAAATTTAAAAAAATCTGCCTGAAACAAAATAAATTCTTCTCCAGCTCCATTATTTAACACTGTGTGAATCTTTTTTCTTCATTTGTACACCTTGTAAACATCTTATTTTTATATTCTGGCTCCCTTCTGTATTTTATGTATCCATTACCTCTTAGTGATAAATGACTGATTTTTTATTTGTATGTATTCACTTCATATATTAGAAGTAGTCTGATTCATTCAACTGTCCATTCTTTCTTTACCAGGCCCAGACAGATCTTGGTGACAGGCTTTTACCTTTTCTTTGTTTATAATCTTCCCTTAATAAGATGAAGGCTGGTTTTTTTGTTTGTGATAATTTCTTCTCAAACTCTATACTCTGTAACCTAATCCTTGCTTTCTACTCCTCATCCCCACTAGTTTCTCTGTTGAACTCCATGTATTTCTATATCAAACTCTTTGAACGGATATGTGTAGTCAGTCATCCTTTGCTTGGTCAGTCAAGACTGAGGTGCATAAAGATGCCTCATTCCTCCACCTTTTTCCTCCCCATTCTTCCAAATTTCTCAAAAGGTGTATTTTCCTCCTTTTTTCTTTCATTGTTTATTGCCAAAACAAAAAAAAAAATTTTTTTAAACCACATCCAAACCCTAAGTTTCTTTGCTTAGTTCCTTCTGTGACCCTTGAAGACAAGATGGATTTTGGAGGGATACAGTCTCTTCTCTATTAATATATGCACTTCCATAGTATTTAAAATCTTCAAGGAAACGTTAAATGAGCTACAGGAGGAAATGGTCAATAAAACTTTACTAGCTGGGGATTCCAACCCCCTCCCTCCCCACAGCTAGATTAAACTTTTTAAAAAGAAAAGAAAATTAAGGAGATGAATAGCATTTTAGAAAAGTTAAGTTTTGACAGACCTCTGGAGAAAACTGAATGAGAGTTTATATGCTATATAGCACCTTCACAAAAAAATAATCATGTATTATATGTATTAGGATATAAAAATCTCACAACCAAATGCAAAAAAGCTTAATAAGGGGGCAGCTGGGTAGCTCAGTGGATTCAGGGCCAGGCCTAGAGATGGGAGATCCTGGATTCAAATCTGGCTTCAGACACTTCCCAGCTATATGACCTTGGGCAAGTCACTTGACCCCCATTGCCTACCCTTACCACTCTTATTGACTCCAAGATAGAAGGTAAGGGTTTTAAAAATAAAAAAAGAATTAAAAAAAAAAGAAAAGCAGAATAAATGGATCCTTTTCAGATTATATTGCAATTAAAAATATATGTATATATAAGCTCAATAAAGGACAATGGAAATATTAAAAATTAGTTGGAGAAACAGCTAGGTGGCTCAGTGGACAGAGAACAAGTCCTGGAGTCAGGAGAAACTAAATTCAAACCTGGTCTCAGACACTGTGTGACCTGGGGAGGTCATTTAATCCCAATTGCCTAACTCTTGCCCTTTTATTTTAAGAGTTGTTACTTTAAAACAGAAAGGACTGAAGAAATTAATTGGATACTAAATAGTCTAATCCTAAAAAATGAATGGAAGGGTGGCTAGACAGTTCAGTAGACTGAGAGCCAGGCCTAGAAACATGAGGTCCTTGCCTCAGACATTTAGCTATGTGACCCTGGGCAAGTCACTTAACCTCCATTGCTCCATTGTCTAGCCCATACAACTCTTATACCTTGAAACCAATATATAATATTGAATCTAAGACGTTGCTTAAAAAAAAAAAAAAGAACAAATCAAAGAACAAAGAAAGGGTCAAAGAAAAAATATAGAAACAATTTCATTAAAGAGAATTATATCAATGAGGCAATATATAAAAATTTATGGGATGCAGCTGTGAAATTAGAATTTGTTACCCTAAAATCTGCAATCCCCAGTGAAACTATGATTCCCAGAAAAACTACAATTCCCAGAACCCCACTCACTTCTTGACATTATGTGCTGACATAGACAGGACATAAATTGGGTGGATTTCCGTATCTAGCTCACTCTTTGCTTCTTGTCGGTGGCTTTGGTGAATCAGGCATTTTGAGCCTGTAGAAAACTTAGTTACGTGGTACTATTTTTTCAGATAAAAAACTTTATAAAAATAATACTTAAAGTATTCAACATTAATTTTAATCTTACACAGCAAAAGTAGTACTTAAGAGAAAATTTATATCTCTAAACATTTACATCAATCATTTAGAGAAAAAGGAGATCAATGAATTGAGCATGTAACTAAAAAAAGAGGAAATGAATTTAAAATTTCCAGTTAAACACCAAAATGGAAATGCTGAAAATCAAAGGAGAGATTAATAAAATAGAAAAAAAGCTGAACTAATAAATAAAACTAGGAACTGGTTTTATGAAAAACCCAATAAAATAGATAAATCACTATTTAATTTGATTTTGAAAAAGAAATAAGAAAACCAAATTGCTAGTACCGAAAATGAAAAGGGTATACACCATCAATGAAGAAGTTAAAGCAATTATTAGGAGCTATGTTGCCCAACTATATTCCAATAAATCTGACAATCTTAAGTGAAATAAATGATTATTTATAAACCTACAAATTGCCCAGATTAAAAGAAGAGGAAATAGAATACCCAATAGCCCTATCTTAGAAAAAGAAATTACACAAGTCATAAATGAGTTCCCTAAAAAAAAAATTCCCAGGACCAAACGGATTTACAAATTAATTATTCTACCAAACATTTAAGGAATAATTAACCCCAATACTATAGGAGCTATTTTTAAAAAAATAAACAATATTAAAAGCAAAATTTTAAAATAAAAGATTAGCAAGGAGATAACATCAAGATGTCACAAAGATCATATAATATGACCTGATAGGATTTATCCCATGAATGCAAGGTTGGTTCAGTATTAGGAAAACCACAAGCATTACTGACCACATCAATAACAAAAACCACATGATTATCTCAATAGATGCAGAAAAAGCTTGTGACAAAATACAACACTCATTCCTATCAGAAAACACTAGAATTACAGGAATTGAACTTTCCTTAAAATGGTAACTAATATTAATCTAAAGCCATCAACAAATATTATCTGTAATGAGGACAAGCTAGAAGCCTTCCCCATAAGATCAAGGATAAAGCAAGGATGCCTGTTATCACCATTATTCAATATTTTTCATGAAATACTAGCTATAACAGTAAGAAAAAGTAACTGAAGGAAAATTAAAATAGGCAGCAAGGGAACAAAACCATTACTTCCTTCAGATGATATGATGGTATACGTAGAGAATCCTAGAGAATCAGCTAAAAATTAGTTAAAATAATGAACAACGCTAGCAAAGTTGTAGTTTATAAAACAAGACCTTTTAATCATCAGCATTTCTATGTATTATCAAGGTCCAGCAGAGATAGAAAAATAATAATTAACTGTAGATGATATAAAATTCTCGAGTCTAGCTACTAACACAAACCCAGACATTATATGAACACAATTATAAAACACTTTTCACACAAATAAAGTGAGATCTAAACAACTTGGAGAAATATTAATAGCTCATGGGTAGTTTAAGCTAATATAATAAAAATGACAATTCTAACCAATTTAAATTTACTCAGCGCCATATCAAATTACTATCAAAAATTATTTTATAGAACTAGGGAAAAAAATAACAAAATTAATCTGGAAGAACAAACGGTCAAGGGAATCAATAAAAAAATGCATAAGAAGTTGGCTTATCTGTATCAGATTAAAACTCCATTACAAAGCAATAACCATACAACCAATCTTGTCTAAGAAGCAGAGTGGTGAATCAGGGGATAAGAGCTGGCACACAAGATACAGCAGGGAATAGCCATAGTCATCTAGTATTTGGCAAACGCCATCAACTATGGAATGTCTGAACAAGCTGTGGTATATAGTGTGGTTCTGAAATACTATTGTGCTATAAGAAATGATGAGCAGGATGCTCTCAGAAAAAGCTGACAAGACTTCTATAAACTGATACGAAGTGAAATAAGTAGAACCTGAAGAACACTGTACACAGTAACAGCGATATTGTATGACAATCAACTGCAAATGTAAACTTAGCTATTCTGAAGAACATAAAAATCCAAGACAATTCCAAAGGACTTATAATTTAAAATACTATCTACCTCCAGAGAGAAAGGATGGAGCTGAATGGAGATTGAAGCAAACTTTTAAAACTTTTTTAGTATATTTTTGGTCTGTTTTGCAACATTATTATTACGGAAATGTTTTGCTTGACTGTACATGTGTAATCTGCATCAAATAGCTTGTTTTCTCAAGGAGAGGACTGAATTTGGAAAATGCTAAAAAAATTTTGTTTACATGTAAATGAGGAAAAAAAATGAACAACATATGGATCTATCTCCTCTCACAAAAAAACAACAACAAAAACCCAAAACCAAACATATATGCACTTAAATCTAATTTAGGCCAAGGATTCTAAGGACTTGGGGTCCATAAATTTTGTTGGAAAAAAAATTACATGGATATTTTCTTTAACTTCTACTTGAAAAATTGCATTTTCTTCATTAAGAATGTAGGCAATGAACCATTATTATGAGAGGGGTCCACAGATTTCATCAGACTGCCAAAGGGGTACATGATACAAAAACAAGGTGTAGGAACCTTGATTTAGATATTATCAAATGAGATAATATTTGTATTTTAGCTTATGGCTAGCTTATAAATCTTTCTTCCAATTGCTCAAATGTATTTACTTTCTTAAGTTTCTCTTGATTTTGGTCCTTCTATTAAGAAAAAATTGCTCTCATCTCTAGTCCTTTCATCAGAAATCCCTGATGGTTCTCTATTCCATTATAAGTCTATTTTTCCTTACAGTAGAATTATTCTATTTTACAGGTTAATTTATCCTTGGTTCTAAGTCTTAATTTTTCACCATTTTAAGAATACTGTATTTCAAGATTTTTTTTTTTCTCTTTTACTGCAGCCACAATACTCTTAGGATGACGTTCTCTGGTTCCTTAGTTCATGAGAATTCTTTCTGAATGCCTGCAGTATTTTTTCTTTGACCTGGAAGCTCTGGATTTAGCTCTAATGTTCTGGGACTTTTATCTTTGGGGTTACTTTCAGAAGTTGACTAGTGGATTCTTTTTATTCTTACCTTGCCTTCTGATTCTAAAAGCTCTGAGCAGTTTTCTTTTATTATTCCTTGAAATAGGATCTAGTTTTTCAGGAAGTTGAATGATGGCTCATGGTTTTCAGGCAGTCCCATTAATCTTAAATTATCTCATTTACTTATTGCAATTTTTGAAAAGTAGATATCTTACATTTTTTCTTTTACCTTAATGTTTTCAATTTTTTCTAATATTTCTTTTTCTCCTAGAATCAGTAAATTATCTTTACCCCATTCTATTTTTCATGAAGTCTACTACTTGTATAAAGTTTTCCATGTTCTGTTTTAATCTTCAACTTTTCCCCCTAGAGCAGTGATGGTGAACTGATAGCACAGGGGCATGCAGAGCACCTCTATGGGCACTTGGCCACCCTCCCTCCCTAACCCCTAACCCCAGTGTGTGTTACTAAAAAGGCAGAGGGATTTGGACAGAGCTGCTCCCCACCCCGTCTCTAACACACTTAATGACATTTTTTCACATCACCCGCCCCTCTATCCAGCAGTCCAATGGTAGCACTTCCTCCCTCCCCTGTGTGGGGAAAGGGGGGGGTAAAGTGGCGACAGAGCAAGAGGTCTCTAAAAGATTCGTCATCATTGCCCTAGACCAGTGCTTCCCAAACTTTTTTGGCCCACTGCCCCCTTTCCAGAAAAAAAAGTATTACTTAAACCCCTGGAAATTAATTTTTTTTAAATTTTAATAGCAATTAATAGGAAAGATAAATGCACCTGTGGCCATCACTGCCCCACTAGATCGCTGCAGCACCCATCAGGGAGCGGTGGCACCCAATATGGGAATCACTGCCCTAGAGTCTTTGTTATTTCTAATGCTTACACTTAACTGAATAACAATATTGTAAATAATTTTCCTTAAGAAAATAGTGACATTTATATGTACATTTAAAAAAAAATTAAAAAGTCATCATTTGATTTCATATAATGTAGGGAATGAAATATCAGAACTCTGGTGATAGATTAAAATACTTAACCACTCAGAGTGGTACCCTGACCAGCATAGAAACAGCTAAGCTTACACTTCAGTAGCAATAATATTTTAAATAAGTATCAAGGTATATAGGCTTTTCCTTTCCCCAGGAAGTAACTCAGGCCAAACTTTTCCTAAGCCCCAGGACAGAACATCCCTGCCATCTATTTCCAGTGTATTTCATTAATTTCCCCTTCCCCACCCTCCTCAGTTCTCTATTTTCCACTAAAAATTTTTTGATTTGATCTCTTCCACCCTCCGACCCTACATGTCTTAACAAAGAGTTTCTAGTTATGATTTTGTCATTATAACAAATGTGTATTATTTAAGTATTTTTTTTTTATTTACAAAAGCCTCTAAGTAAGGATTCACCTAAAAGTAAGTATAATACATGCAGCATTAGAATAGAAACTCAAAGTATATTAGTACTTTTGGAGTGATCAAACATTCCAAATTATTTTTCTCTGGATAATTCTGTTTGTTTCAGCTGAAAAAATTGCTACTGAGAGGGGCAGCTGAGTAGCTCAGTGGATTGAGAGTTAGGCCTAGAGATGGAAGGCCCTAGGTTTAAATCTGCCCTCAGACACTTCCCAGCTGTGTGACCCTGGGCAAGTCACTTGACCCCCATTGCCCACCCTTACCAATCTTCCACCTATGAGCCAATACACAGAAGTTAAGGGTTTAAAAAAAAAAATTGCTACTGGGTTCAAATCCTGGGTCTCCTATTTCCTACACATGCAACTTTGTGTTACTGTGGGAAAAGTTGTGTATATGAAGTCTGAAGAAAGAGGTCCAACAGTCAGCTCTGTCAGTTCTTCCCTGTGAATTGTTGGACAAGTCACTTTTATCCTCTTTGATGAAGGAGATGAACTAAATCACTACTAGTACATGGGAATGACCTCTTTAGGCTTCATTTCCCTCTTCTGTACAATGATCAGTATAAATTAGGTGAATTTCTCAGGTCCTTAAATTCTCCAAGTCCTATGAGACAGTGAGTTCAATGTTTTTTCCTGTCACTCACACCATCCCCCACCCTCAATAAAGGGTCCAGTATAGTAATATATATTATATTATATATTCATATATAATAAAAAATATACCACTTAAGGTAAGAAAAATAATCTCACATATTTAGAAATATGCCAGTGTTGACAGATCTTAAAATGTTTTCTATGGCTTATTTTACTGTCCTAATAAAATGTCAGCTACAGAAGGGAGTGATTGGTATTTAGTACATTAATATGCTTTATGTATAGAAGGGGAACTTTCAAAGTATTTTTTCCTGACTACTAGATATACAAAATTTAAATGCACAATCAAAACCAAACTTTCCTCATTCAATACCTTTAATTTTAGCTTTTAAAAGATAAATACCTACAACCACCCAAAGACAGAATAAAAGATCATATTTGATGATTTTTGGTCTCTCTTTCCCCCAAAGTCATATCTTCTTTCATCAGCTGCTATGGCTGCTCATAAGGCAAGAAAAAGAGATAAGAGAGTTTTCCACTGTTACACTCGCAATGCCAGGAGAATGAGGGGAAAGCCTCTAGGAGAGAGTATGGATCTCCTAAGGACATGAACAAGAGCTGCAAAGTATGGACTGGCATAGATGAGGACTTACCTAAATCGCTGAAAGAAACTCTTGAAACAATGAGATCATGGATTTATTTAAGTATAATAATTAAGTCATGACAAATATTTAAAAGGAGGGTACAAACATTCATTATACTGTATGGGGCTTATACTAAATGTGGAAAGTCAATTCGGCTGGGAGAATTTTTTCTTCAAAATATTAACAATATCAGTACTAATGCTAGATGACATTCTATTTTTAAAATGTTCAAAACTCATGACCTATGTTTCAAAGAAATTCTAAAAAAAGGGGCAGCTGGGTAGCTCAGTGGATTGAGAGCCAGGCCTAGAGACTGGAGGTTCTAGGTTCAAATCTGGCCTCAGACATTTCCTACCTGTGTGACCCTGGGCAAGTCACTTAACCCCCATTGCCTAGCCCTTACCACTCTTCTGCCTTAGAACCAGTACACAGTATTGATTCTAAGATGGAAGGTAAGGGTTTTAAAAAAAAAGAGAAAGAAAAATTCTAAAAAGATAGAAAATAGTTCACATTTTGAATTGTTATATAATTTATATATTACAAAAGAGACCGGGACTAAATGGAAAGTTTGACACTCAACCACAAATATCAAGAGAAAGATGAAAAGGTAAATAAGAAACAGAGGGAAAAGAAAGAAAACTCATAGTCTTTTAAGCTTGACTCTTTAAGGGCATAAATAAGATCTAATTATCTGTATTACTAGGTGGAGAAATGCTATGTATAATTCTCTATAGTGAACTCTATACACTATTATAATATTCACTATTATAGCAACCAGAAGAATAACTCATAGGGAGAGGACAGGATACTAAATGGTCTAAGAAGACATGGGGGGTGGGGGGGTGGGGGAATAGCAGGGGACACCAAGAAAAATCCGAGTAAATAAGAAAAATAAGATATTCTATTACACACAAAGAGGGCATGGGAAGGGAAGGGGATAAATACTACCATAAGAAGGAGAGGAAGAGAGCATAATCAAACCTTACTCTCAGTGTAATCAACCCGGAGAAGGAAGAGTAGCTTTATTATCCATCCGGATAAAAAACTCTATCTAACCCTACTGAGAAAGTCAGAAGGGATAAACCAAAGGGAGCAGGGGAGTGGGGAGGTCAAAAAAGGGAGGGGAGAAGAAGGGGGAGGGAATTCATTCGGTCTTTAAAAAACAAAAAGAGGGGCACAACAAGGGAGGGGGCAGAAAGAGAAGTCAATCAAGGGAGGGGATAAGGGATACTGGCTCAAAGCAAACCACTGGTGTAAAAGAAAATAGTGTAATAAGAAGGAGTGGGTCTAGGGGAGGATACAAAAATGTCAGTGAATACACAACTAACAATTGTAACTCTGAATGTGAACAGGATGAACTCGCTCACAAAACGGAAGCAAATAGCAGAGTGGATCAGAAACCAAAATCCTACCATAGGTTGTCTACAAGAAACACATATGAGGCGGGTAGACACACACAAGTTCAAAGTTAAGGGTTTGAGCAAAATCTTTTGGGCATCAAATGAGAAAAAGAAGGCAGGAGTGGCTATCATGATCTCTGACAAAGCCAAAGTAAAAACAGATATGATTAAAAAAGACAGGGAAGGTCATTACATCCTGATTAAAGGCAGTATAAACAATGAGGAAATAACCTGCTCAATATGTATGCACCAAGTGGCATAGCACACAAATTCATAAAGAAGAAACTGGCAGAGCTCAAGAAGGAAATAGATAGTAAAACCATAATAGTGGGAGATCTAAATATTCCTCTGTCAGATCTAGATAACTCAAACCAAAAAATAAATAAGAAAGAGGTAAGAGAGATGAATGAAGTCCTACAAAAATTAGATTTAATTGATATGTGGAGAAAAATAAATAGGGACAAAAAGGAATACACCTTCTTTTCAGCTGCACATGGTACATTTACGAAGATTGACCATGTAATAGGGCATAGAATCATGGCAAACAAATGCAAAAGAGCAGATATAATAAATGTAACCTTCTCAGATCATAATGCGATAAAAATAATAATCAGTAAGGGCACCTGGACAGGCAAATCAAAAACCAATTGGAAATTAAACAATATGATTCTCCAAAACCAAATTGTCAAAGAAGGAATCATAGAAACAATCAACAATTTCATTGAAGAGAATGACAATGATGAGACATCCTATCAAAATCTGTGGGATGCAGCCAAGGCAGTACTCAGGGGGAAATTTATATCCTTGAGTGCATATATTAACAAATTAAGGAGGGCAGAGATTAATGAATTGGGCATGCAACTCAAAAAATTAGAAAGCGAGCAAATAAAAAACCCCCAGATGAAAACTAAATTAGAAATACTAAAAATTAAGGGAGAAATTAATAAAATCGAAAGTAAAAGAACTATTGAATTAATAAGACTATAATTTATATATTATATATAATGTTATATAATTATATATAATGTTATATAATTTCCATTAACTAACTAAAATTTTTGTGTCAACCCAAGGTAAATCTGAGAAACCGGAAGAACCCAGAAAACAAAAAGTGATCTTCTAATTTACCCTTTTCTTAGTGCAGTGGGATAAGATTAAAAAAATAATAATAAAAAGATTTGAAGTCAGGGGAAATGGGTCAAAATTCCTTACATATGACCTTGTACAAGTTATTTCACCTCCTATAAAATGAGGGTAGTGGATTAAATAAATGACCCTTTCAGATCTGAACCTATACTCTTAGATCTTTGTTAGACTTTGTTAACACACTGTATAAAAAAGAGGAAGAGACGGGTCTCTGGCTTCTTTCTAACTCTCTATGATCTTATCATCTTTTAAAATCTCCTTGAGTCAGATGCCCATTATCACCTCTATTATTTAACATAGTACTAGAAACACTAGCAGTTGCAATTAGAGAAGAAAAAGAAATTGAAGGTATCAAAATAGGCAATGAGGAGACTAAACTATCACTCTTTGTAGATGATATATGATGGTCTATTTAAAGAATCCTAGAGAATCAACTAAGAAGCTTGTAGAAATAATCAACAACTTTAGCAAAGTTGCAGGATACAAAATAAATGCACATAAATCATCAGCATTTCTATATATTTCCAACACATCACAGCAGCAAGAGGTAGAAAGAGAAACACCATTTAAAATCACCCTAGATAATATAAAATACTTAGGAATCTATCTACCAAAACAAACACAGGAATTATACGAGCACAACTACAAAACACTTTCCAAACAATTAAAACAAGATCTAAACAATTGGAAAAACATTGATTGCTCATGGGTAGAACAAGCTAACATAATAAAAATGACCATTCTACCTAAATTATTTTGCTTATTTAGTGCCATATCTATCAAACTACCAAAAAACTTTTTTACTTAATTAGAAAAAACGATAACAAATTTCATTTGGAATAACAAAAGATCAAGAATATCAAGGGAAATAATGAAAAAAAAAATGTGAAGGAAGGGGGCCTAGCAGTACCAGATATTAAACTGTACTATAAAGCAGTGGTCATCAAAACAATATGGTACTGGCTAAGAGACAGAAGGGAGGATCAGTGGAATAGACTTGGGGTAAGTGACGTCAGAGCAAGACAGTCTACGATAAACCCATAGAGCCCAATTTTTGGGACAAAAACCCACTATTTGACAAATATTGCTGGGAAAACTGAAAAACAATATGAGAGAGATTAGGTTTAGATCAACATCTCATACCCTACATCAAGATAAATTCAGAATGGGTGAATGACTTGAATATAAAGAAGGAAACTGTAAGTAAATTAAGTGAACACAGAATAGTACACTTGTCAGATCTCTGGGAAAGAAAAGAATTTAAAACCAAGCAAGAATTAGAAAAAATTACAAAATGTAAAGTAAATTTTGATTATATTAAATTAAAAAGGTTTTGTACAAACAAAAATAATGCGACCACAATCAGAAGGGAAACAACAAACTAGGGGAAAAAAATCTTTATAACAAAAAACTCTGACAGAGGTCTAATTACTCAAATATACAAAGAGTTAAATCAATTGTATAAAAAAATCAAGCCATTCACCAATTAATAAATGGGCAAAGGACATGAATAGGCAATTTTCAGATACAGAAATCAAAACTGTCAATAAGCACATGAGAAAGTGTTCTAAATCTCTAATAATTAGAAAAATGCAAATCAAAACAACTCTGAGGTATCATCTCACACCCAGCAGATTGGCTAAAATGACAGTAGGGGAGAGTAATAAAAGCTGGAGGGGATGTGGCCAAATTGGGACATTAATGCATTGCTGGTGGAGTTGTGAACTGATCCAGCCATTCTGGGTGGCAATTTGAAACTATACCCAAAGAGCACTAAAAGACTACCTGCCCTTTAATCCAGCCATACCACTGCTGGGTTTATACCCCAAAGAGATATGAATCCTGTAACCATTGAAAATTTTTCTAAAAAATAAAAATAAATAAAACTGGAAAAAATAAAAACTCCTTGAGTCACAAAACCTATGATCCCTAAGATATACACAAGAAAGAAATATTGTATTGTTTCCCAATGGCCATGTCGGCACAAATCATGAGATAAGGCAATTTCCTGCTGATAATTAGTTCCCTCAAAGGAGACAAAAGACATTTAATGACAAGAATAAATCCAGTGACCTTGTAGACCACTGTAATTACTTGCCTGAGTTGTAGCAACAGCAGTGGTTACAGATGATGTGGCGGAAGGAGACAAACCTCCTACTTGTTGCAAATGACCAGAAGATTGTGGAGGTAAATGAGAACTGGAAACAGGAGTACTAGATCCTGAGCCAGATACTGCATTCGGAAATGATACTGCTACATCATTGCTGCTATAAATACCTAAAAGAAAAGACATTTTCTTGTGTTAACTGGAATGCAAAATTCATTGATAAGGTACATCAAAGTATTATTAGTAAGAAAACAGAGGAAACAAAGCTCAGAGTAGCGGTAATGCTAACCCCAACATCCAAATACTAACTTCAAAGATCCTTAAGACTGACCAATTATTTTTTAGGGATCAAAAATTCCAATTTTAATTCAATTCAAATCAAAGTCATTAAAGATTAGAATTTTCAAAGTAATGGAAAGTAGTAAAACATTTCTTTACAAAGTTTAGGGGTGAAAAGACAGACCTTTTATCAGAACTAATAGAAAAGAAGATAGGGAAGAACTATGGACTATGGGCAAGAATGTGTCTGGGAGCTTGCTTTTTCCATTATCCCCTTGGTCATCTTTGCATTCTTTTCTCTCTTTCCTTCCCTGCTGCCTACAAACACCCATAAACTTACCCTAGCCTTAAAAATAAAACAATGATGAAACCCCATCACTTTTTACTTAAATCCCCTTCAAACTATTTTCTATTTCTTTACCTTTTTAGTGGCCAAATTTCTTATAAAAGCCCTTTAGGCCCATTTATTGCTTTTCATTTCCTTGGTTCTCAACCTTTTGCAATCTGACTTCATCTCTCACAGAAACAGGTTATTAAGTTTTTTCTCAAACCACATGTTTCCCAACCTTTCTGAAGTTTGAGACAATGGTGATCACTCCTTTTACACATCAAGACTCCACAGCACTGATAATTCCTGATCTTTGTTCAGATAGCTGGGCCATTCCTGAATCCCCCTTAGCAGGGTCACCAATTTGTTTTTCTCCCCCTAAACAATGCTATCTTCCAAGGCTTTGTCCTGGGAGCTGGCCCTCTCTCTCTCTGTCTCTCTCTATTTACCTGAGCTAGGAATCAAGGTGCAAATTTTAAAAAGACCATTTCTCCTCTTTTAGAGCTTCCACTATACTGGTTCTTTTGATCTCTGATCCCACATTGGACATCTCCACCTGGCTATGCTATTTGTATCTAAATTCAATTGATTATTTTCCCTCTTGCCTAAAACAATCTTTCTTTAAACTTCGTGACTTTTGTTGATTAAGTTCCCTGTCCTCACAGGTAACTCAGCTTTCATGACTTCAAAGTTATCTCCAATTCTTCCTTCAATTCCCCATACCCAATTAGTTATTTGATCTTATTAATTCTACCTCACAACAAAATTCTACTGATGCTTTCTTTTCATTAACACTCATCTCTCCCATGGATTACTTCAAATAGTTTTCTTTTTAGTCTTCTGTTTCCAATCAATCTTCTCTCCAACCTATCCTCTCCACAGCCAAAATTATCTTCTTAAGTCTCAGATCTGACCATGTCACTACTATGTTAAATAACTTTAGTGGCTCTCTACCTCCTCTAGGATAAAAGTCAAACTCCTCATTCTGGAATTTAACATCATGTGACTCTCTCAGCCAACCTACCTTTCCAGTCTTATTCCAAATCCCACAACCCACCTCTGGGCCTTTAAACCAGCTGAGTCCCACACCTGGAATAATTGCCTTCCAGATTCCAGCCTTAGAATCCTTACTTCCATTAAGTTTCAGGTTAGTTATCATTTCCCAAGCAAAGGCTTCCCCAATCTCGGCCAAAAAAGGACTATGATCTTCCCCATCAAATTACACCTTATAGTTTGATCTATGTGTGTACATTTAAATTCCTTAAAGGCAAGGGTGATTTTTATTTTTTGTATGGACCTTGGAAATTATATATATATATATATATACATATATATATATATATATATAACCAGCATGNCTACTATGTTAAATAACTTTAGTGGCTCTCTACCTCCTCTAGGATAAAAGTCAAACTCCTCATTCTGGAATTTAACATCATGTGACTCTCTCAGCCAACCTACCTTTCCAGTCTTATTCCAAATCCCACAACCCACCTCTGGGCCTTTAAACCAGCTGAGTCCCACACCTGGAATAATTGCCTTCCAGATTCCAGCCTTAGAATCCTTACTTCCATTAAGTTTCAGGTTAGTTATCATTTCCCAAGCAAAGGCTTCCCCAATCTCGGCCAAAAAAGGACTATGATCTTCCCCATCAAATTACACCTTATAGTTTGATCTATGTGTGTACATTTAAATTCCTTAAAGGCAAGGGTGATTTTTATTTTTTGTATGGACCTTGGAAATTATATATATATATATATATATATATATATATATATAACCAGCATGTGTTGTATTTTAAGTATCACAGAAAAAAATATAACTAGGATTGTGATTACTCATAAGCCAAAAAAGAAGTTCAGTAGTTTCTCCTAGTAAGTTTTTAAAACTCTTATCTTCTGTTTCAGAATCAATACTAGTTCTAGGGCAGAAGAGTGATGAGGAATAGGCAAATGAAGTTAAATGACTTGCCCAGGGTCATACAAGTAGGAAGTTCTATAGTTTCAAAAAGAATGTACTAAAGAACATATATATATATATATATATACATATATATATATATGAATGCTCCCACAATTTAATTTTATTCAATGCTGCCAAATGTCTTCCTGACACAATGCTTTTAACATATCACCCTCCTGCTTCAAAATCTCAATAGAATAGCTCTTGACTCAAGTCCAAAGTCTCAAAAATCTTTATATCCACTAGTAGTCAATTTCTGGGAAATGTCATATTGACTTTTCCACCAAAGCTTCATATTAATGAAATACACCTCTTTGGCAATTATATGTGATGTCTAAATACCATCCCCTCTCAATTATCTATACTAATGAAAAAAATGTCACAGATATTAATGGTCTGAAATTCGAAAATGGAAGATGGCTCAAGAGGGATGGGAGCTTATCATAAGTAAAATTCTGAAAAAAACAAACAAATAATGTCAATGAAGCAAAGGGAGAGTTTTCTGTCTAAAGGGAACCATGTTACTATAGAGTTCTATGAAAAGCGTAGAGCTCTAATAGTATCAGAAAATCTATAATATGCTCACATTAAACTAAATATTGCCCAAAATAAAGACCATAAATAGGGAATTTTAAAAAGGCATACTGGGAAAAAGGAAAAAAAAAAAAAGAGGAAACAATGATTATAGCAGATGGGTCAACTGATGACCAGCAAATATAGGGCCTGGGAGGAAAGGTCTAACAGTACATTTCCCGCCATATTCAGATTTATTCACAACAAAGGAATTAAGATTATTATGGCACGATTTCCATCTCTTACATAAGCACTTTCATCATCTGCTTTTCTCCATCAAGAAAAAAAATCTTAACTTTTTGAAAAGAATTGAAGAAAAATGACTGAGAGAACTAAAATCCAAATTAAATGAAAAGGCAGAAAAGAACATATAGCTGGACTAGATGATTTTAAGTCACAAAATGGCTGAATGAAGGAGGCCTAAATGAATTAGATTTTAGGCATGGCAACTCTACTGCTTCCTTCAAGTCCTAGCTGAAACCTCACCTTGTACACAAGTCTTTCCCAATTCCCCTTGATGTTAGTGTCATTTCTCTGCTGATTATTTAAAATTTATCCTGCATATTTTTCGTTTGTATACATAGTTACTTGCATATTGTCACTTCTGTTAGAATGTGAATCTTCTGGAGAACAGAGACTATTGTTTGCCTTTCTTTTTAACCTCAGCACTTAATCAATGATTATTGACTGGAAGAACAGAAGTATTCCAAGACTAGAAATAAGCAAATATTTTCCTAATATTCAAATTGAAGAAACAGGTAAATCCTGTCTCTTCCACACTATACCACACACTACATACGGCAGGAAAGTGGAATGAAATGCTTCTTGACATAACTGACCACCACAGAGCATGGCCCAGCGAAAGCCACTTGTTGGAGATTTGGAAAGGAGATTCATTAAAGCACTGTGGTGATGTCTTTTTGACTCTTTCACACAATCTTTATGATGTCAAATAACTCTATAAAGCCAGATACACATTATTAAAGTACATTTTACAAAGCAGTAGTCTTCAAATACCTGAAGACTTATCACATGAGGACTATCTCTAGATCCTATATTCATTTTGTATATGGCTCCAGATGAGACACGTAGGAGCAATGAAGGCCTATTTCTGCATCATATAAGAAAGTTGAATGATCTACTTTGTGAAGTAACAAACTTCCCATAGCTGGAAGTAAATCTGCTGAAGTTATATGACTACTTATGAATAAAATATTCTATAGGGCATTTGTACAATTGGATTAAATGCTTGTATTAAAGAATTTCTCTAAGGTTGGTGCCAACTCACATTCCATGAAGGATGATGGACAGATGATCAACAGATATGATGGGAAAGACAAGCATTCCAAGTGAGACAGAAGAGCCCAGAGAAGGCTGGGGACTAGGAGTGATCCATTTTGGCTAAAGGATGACTAAGGTAAAGAGTGCTATGAAATAAGAATACAAAATAAGCTAGAACCACACTGTGGAAGGTTTTGAATAACAGGCTAAAGAAAAATTATCTTTCACTGGGTAAGCAAGAAGGATGCTCTAAAGGTTTCTGAGCAGGCAAATGATATATTCAGACCTCTGTATTAAGGTTTCTTTGGAAAGAATATGAAAGCCAGACTTAAGGGGTGGGGGGGTGGGGGGGGGTGGAGAATTAGCTGAGGCTGTTAGAATGGTTCAGGAGAAAATGAGACAATGTTCTAAATAACACTGATCTAGATAAAACCAACATAAAAGCCAAGGTGGTTTTTTTTTGTTTGTTTATGTCAAACTTTCAAAGTGTGGCAGGTTCAGGCTCTCTTTTTTTATGATTGAGAATAAAATGGAAAAACTTTTATTATAAACTAAAGACATTAGTGAAGAAGTATTTTTTCAGTGTACACTTGATCTAAAATAGAGCTTTTGGAAAATAATACCTAAGTTTTGGACTTTTAGGAGAAAGGGGATAGGTTTGGGCTACATACATGCATGAACAAAGCTGGCATGCATTAATTGGAAAATATCCATCTGCCCTGTTTTCAAGTCCTAAAGCACTTTCAAAGATATATACCCTAAAGCAGTGATGGGCAAACTTTTTAAAGTGGGGGCCAAAGGAAAGGAAATGCTCATCTGTCAGTCTGTTTCTAAGGCAACTCTTTCAAGTTTCATTGTATTTATCCTACTCATTGTATTGTATTGTAATTTCCAGCGATGGGATAGAACATTTCAGGGAGCAGCATCTGGCCCAGGCTGTAGTTTGCCCATCACTACCTTAAAGGAATAGGAATATATTATTACTGAGTCACAGAAAATGATCAAGGATTTTTCAGAAGGGATAAGAATGGTGATAGATGGGTGGGTGAGGGAGTCATAAAATTAGTGCCCCAGAAATCCAGGAGGCTGGTAGAGAATCAGTATAGAAATGGCATGAAGCATTTACTAAGTCCAAAGTTTGATTCAGAAAATATGGATCAAAAGTAAAGATGTGGGCAATTAGAAACATGAAAAATTAAAAACACAAAATCACACTGTTCCTGCTCACTCATCCCAAAGACTGTGACAAATCATCTATGTTCTATTGACTACCAGTTTTATAAAGAAAGTCTTGGATATGGCATTAAAACAAAGTGCTTATTAAGGAGCACTATCAAGAGGAGGTTAATGCTGTAATAATTGGCCAGAAAATGTACTAGACTTCTTTAAAATTTACTTTTTATACATTGTTTAAAGTAAGTCAAAGCTCCATGCAAATCTAAGCATTTGTCTTGTTTTTAAAATGTATAACTGGTTTTGAACAACGATACATGGATTGGAATTGATAGTCAGCTCAAGGATGGGGGGGGGGGCGGGCAGGAGAAGAGGAGGGAAAGAGCATGAATCATGTAACCATGGGAAAATACTCTTAATTAACTAATTAATTAAAAATAAAATAGAATGTATACCCGGGGGGAAGCTGTGTGGTTCAGTGGTTTGAGAATCAGGCCTGGCGACAGGAGGTCCAAGGTTCAAATTTGGCCTCTGACATTTCCTAGCTGTGTATCCCTGGGCAAGTCACTGCCAAGTTCTTACCGCTCTTCTGCTTTGGAAATGGTACTAATTATCAATTCTAAGACAGAAGTTATGGGTTTTTAAAAAAGTATATCCCTGTCCCTTATTTCCATAAAGATCTCTATTACTGACCTTTGGTTTTTAACTCAGTAAGTAGCAAATAAAACAAATGTGAAATCTGGTGATGACTACATGCAAATATATATATAAAGATAACCAAAGACTACCCTACTAATAATACTCTTATGATTTCAAAGGAGGCAAGTGAGAGTGGTAGACCAGAAAGCACAATATCTCCAGAGTAAGAGGACTTGGGTTTAAATTTCTGCTCTGTAAATTCTACCTTTGAAATTCAGGGAAGGCCCTGTAACCTCCCAGACTTTGATTTCCTCATGAAGGCTTGTACCCACCTTCTGACAGAGAAGCACTGGGCTCAATATGCTCTGGGAGGCATATTTTTCTGGACACGGACAATGTAGAAACTTATTCTGCTTTACTATGAATATTGTTACAAGAGTTTTCATTTTTTTTTTCTGCCCCAGTAGTAAAGGTAGGCAAGAAAAAGAAGAAGAAGAAAAAAAGCTTTTTTCAATCTACGTCAAATTCACCAAAGTACTACCACAAATCCAATCTTTAAAAAATAGTACAATCTCAGGGTTGTCCATCAACGATTTCTCTGAGCAGGAACAAATGAAGTATTTGATCATATCTTATCTCTTTCCCACCCTTTAAAACATTCCTGGGGAGCAGCTAGGGGGCTCAGTGCATTGGGAGCCCAGTCCAGAGCTGGGAGGTCTGGCCTCAGACACTTGTTAGCTGTGTGACCCTAAGCAGGCCACTTAATCCCCATTGCCTAGCCCTTACAACATATGTTCTGCCTTGGAACCAATACATAGTACTGATTTTCATATAGAAGGGTGAGGGTTTAAAAAAAAATCTGAGTAGCTTTTTAAGTTAAATGTTTTAATTATTATATTCTTTAACAGAAAATCAAGTGATACATAAGGGAGATCCACAGTTTTCAATGTCTTTTGGTTCATTTTATTTGAGGTTCATTAACTTTAAAATATTTTTTAAGAAAGAAAATTCCTTGGCTTTTAAATGACCTTTTGTTCATACCTACAGGTTTCACAAATTGCTTGTAAATATTTCCCACATTACCTCAAAGCAAATTCTCATGTAGATTTTACTTTCAATTTTCACTACTTGTACTGCTTTTAGCCTCTTAGATTTTTCTACATCTTTTTGTTGCTCAATATTTTTCCCTTAGTCCTCATGGAAATAATCTCTGATTGCTGGAATCTGTTTTTCTGATAATTCATTTAAAAAACTGTCAACACTGATTTTTTTTTCTTTGTGTTCTAGAAACTGAAGATTCCACCAATTTAAAAAACTTTTTATCCATATACTTTTGCATTCAGAATTCATCCCTATGAATACCAAACAAATTACCAAAAACTTACTGTCTAGATCTAGGAAAAAATAGGAAAGTTCATATGGAAGAACAAAGTGTCAGGAATATCAAGCAAACTGATGGAAATTTGGAAAAGGGCAAGGAAATTAACAGTACCGTCTCTAGCTATTCTACCAATCTATAATTGTCCATACAAGCTGGGACTGATTAAGAAATAGAAAAGGGGATGCCCAGGGGAACAGATTAAATACACAATAGATACATAAGTTAATTGATGTAGTAACATTTTTTAAAAATCTAATGATCTTGGCTATTGGGGAAAGAATCCACCATTCAACAAAAACTGCTTGGGAAAACAGAAAGTCATTGGGCAGAAACTAGACATAAACCAGTATCTCCCATTATATGCTAAAGTAAGTTCAAAAGATGAACATGATCCATTTTCTCATAAAAGGTGACATCAAACATATATTAGTGAAGCATGGAAGAAAATACCTTGAAAATCTATGGAAATGGAAGACTTTGTGACTAAACAAGAGTAGAGAGGTTCTCAGCAGGCAAAATAGATAATTTTGATATAAAATTATAAAGTTTGTGAATAAACAAAACCAATGCAGCAGAAATTAGGGGAAAATCTTTGCAGCACGTTTCTTTAACAGAGATTTCCTTTCTAAGATGCAGAGGAAAGGAGCCAAATTTTTTAGAATAAAAGACATTTGCCAATTGATAACTCACCAAAGGGAACAAATAGAAAGTTTTCAGAGGAAGAAGTTATCAAAAGCTATTTGGGGGGAAAAAAGCAAGCTCTAAATCAATAATTAAAGAAATGCAAATTTAAACAACTCTGAGGAACCATCTCACACCTCTAAGATAGTAAAAATAAGAAAAAAGGAAAATGGAAAATGCTGGGGGGAGGGGAGAGAGAATAAATTGATCCAGACATTTGGGAAAGTAATTTGAAACTATACTCCGAAAGTTACTAAATGTTATACCCTTTGACATGATGATACCACTCCTAGGTAACCCAAAAAAAGATAAAAAAGAGAGGGAAAGGATCCTTATGTACAAATGTATCTATACAAGCACTTTTGGTAGCAAAGAATTGGATAAAGGATGTCTATCAAATGAGGAATAAATAAACAAGTTATGGCATATGAATGGGATGGAATACTATTGTGTTACAAGAAATGATGGAGATAGTTTTAGAAAAACCTATGAAAGTTTGCAAAGTGAAGGGGACAAGAACCAAGAGAACAATTTATACAATAACAACATTGTAAAGATTATCAACTTTGAAAGACTTTGTGGTCAAGGCCTGTTACAAAGGACTCATGATGAAATGTGCTATTCATCTTCAGAGAGAGCTGACAGACTCTGAGTTCAGCTTGAAGCTTATTTTCTTTTTCTCTCTTCCTCTTTCCTTCCTTCCTGACATGGCTAATATTAAAAACTTGTTTTGCATCATTATGCATATTTTAATAGATTTTCTTTTTCTTGTCTTATTGATGAGTGGAAGAAGGATCAGAACAGAATTTGAAACTGAAAAAAAATTGAAAAAAACCCTTGATATTCTATGAATATCACAAATTAAACACCTCCAAAACAACTCATTATTTCCCTCCTTGCTCCCCATTCAAACTCTCTACTAAATCTCACTTCTAATGAAAACACAATCAAATCTTTGTTCCCCAAGAGAATAGCAAATCTTGGCATCATTCTTCATTTCTCATTTTCTCTCTTTTCTTATATCCAATCCTAAATCCAAATCTTTTTATTTTTGATGTGTTCCACATCTCTCTTATCTGTCTCCATCTCTCTCTACATTCATCAACCTAATTCAGCCAAGACTACATTGCATCTGCACAACCACAAAGGCCTAAAATTAACCTCTGTCTTACCTTAAGTCTTTTCCTTCTTCCTTCTACCAACTCTTCCACAATGTTACCAAGTTAATCTTCAAAAAGTACCAAGTGTGACAATCATTTATTTCACTCCCTGACTTAATAAATTCTCGGGGTTCTCTATGTTTCATCCAGAATTAAACATAAGCTCCTTTATTTCCCCTTTCATAACCAAATTCTCATCTTAAAAAATTCCTTAATTGCTAAGCAAGTGTCTATCAAAGAGTGACGTCCTACAATAGGCTCTTGGGATACAAGTATAAAGAATGAAAGAACTCCGCCTTGCAAAGAGCTATATTAATGGAGACAACAAGTACATGTACAACATAAACATAAGCTGAATAAATATTAATATATCAAAAATAGTTAAATGCAAGTCAGTTTGGGAAGGCGCTAACAGAAAGAGGAAATCAAGAAAGGCTTCGTACACAGATTTAGCTCTCTTGAAAGCAAGAAAAGGAGTATGAGGGGAAAACAGAACTTCTGCAATGAGGGCTTGTGAGTGCTGCTCAGGGGTGCACCCCTCTGGTGCTCCCTTTTGCTACCAGTTCTGGGCTGCAGTTCCAAGAAGCAGCCACACACTGGCACACCATCTCTGCAGGCAGACTGAATGAGGTAGAGAGTAACCAACAAGCCTCAAACCCACCAGTGAGTTCGGGGGTGTGGAAGGGGCAGATGAGAACAATTTGTTCCAAATGCCATGAAGCAGGTACTAGGCTGAGTTGTTAAAGCTTGGCTAGACATGGAAGAAGTCGCCTTCACCTACAACACATTATGCCATCACCACTTATCTTGGCTTTGGCCTTGCCCGATGCATTTGGATCACTCTAGAAGACAATGTAGCTAAGTCTCAATGAAATCCAATCTATTAGTGATGTCATTTTGGTCTTCTTTGAGAAGAACAACAATTAACCAACAAAAGAAGAGAGAGACTGGAGGAAGCAAAGGTAAGGAGGGAGTATGTTCCAGGCACAGAGAAGAGAGACGGTACAGTATGTGAGAAACAGAGACCAGGTTAACCCCATCCAAAATGTAGGGCAAGTAGGAGGAGGGAGAAAAAGATCCACGGAGGGTAGAAAGACAAGAGGACAGGCTGCAAAGGGCTATACAAGCTCAACAGGGGAGCTGACATTTTGTTCTACAGATAAGAGAAAGCTGATAGAAGGAAACAGCAGGATCCAATCTACACTTAAAGAACATTTTTTTGCTAATACGTAGGAGGGGTGGGAGCACAAGGAAACTTAGGGCAGGGAGAGAAATGAAAAAAGTTGCTGGCAATGATGGAGAAAAGTGGTGATGAGCTACTTTCAGGTCTCCCTTGTCTATTCTTCCTTCTGAGTTTTCTCACTTTCCTTATTTCTTTTTAAAACTTTCACATTAACAAAGCCCAGCAGCATGAGACAGAAAGAGAAATTGCATTTAAAGTCACTCTAGACAATATAAAATACTTGGGAATATATTTGCCCAGACAAACATAGGAATTATGTGAAGACAATTACAAAACCCTTTTCACACAAAGTCAGATCTAAACAAATGGAATTAATTGCTCGAGAGTAGGACTGAGCTAACATAATAAAAATGACAATTCTACCTAAGCCAATTTATTTATTCAGTGCCATTCCAATCAAATTGCCAAAAAAAAATTTTATAAAACTAGAAAAATAAGAAACTTCATTGGGAAGAACAAACGGTCAAGAATATCAAGGAATAAATGAAAAAAGTGAAGGTGGACTAGTAGTATCAATCCCAAACTGTACTATAAAGCAGTAATCATCAAAACAATCTGGTACTGGCTAAGAAAAAGAATGAATGGTGGATCAATGAAATAGATATGGAATAAATAATCTTAGCAGTCTAGTGTTTAATAAACCCAAAGATTTTAGGTTTTGGTAAGAACTCACTATTCGACAAAAACTGCTGGAAAAATTGGAAAACAGTTTGGCAGAAAATAAATACAGGCCCATATCTCACACTCAAAATGACTATAAGATTTAGACATAAAGGCTCATAGTATAAGTAAGCTAGGGGAGCATAGAATCATTTACCTATCAGACTATGAAGAAGGGAGAAATTTATGTCCAAATAGAGATAGAGAACATTACAAGATGTAAAATGAATAATTTTGATTATATTAAATTATAAAGCTTTTATACATACAAAACCAATGTAACCAAGATTAGAAGGGAAACAACAAATTGGGGAGGGGGTGGGGGGGTTATAACAAATTTCTCTAATGAAGGTCTCATTTCTCAAATTTATAGAGAACTAAGTCAAATTTACAACAATATGTCATTCTTCAAATGACAAATGGTGAAAAGGATTTGAACAAGCTATTTTCAGATGAAGATATCAAAGCTATCAATAATCATATGAAAAATTGTTCTAAATCACTCTTGATTAGAGAAATGGAAATCAAAATAACTCTGAGGTACAATTCACCCCTATCAAATTGGCCAATATGACAGTAAAGTGATAAATATTGGAAGGGATGTGGCAAAATTGGGACACTAATGCATTGTTGTTGGGAGTCGCGAACTAATTCAACCATTCCTCCATTCCAAATGATTGTTTGGAAGTATGCCCAAACTGTACATACTCTTTGATTCTGTAATACCTCTACTGAGTCTATATCCTAAAGAGATAACAAAAAAAAGGGGAAAGGGACCTACTTGTATAAAAATATTTATAACTGCTCTTTTCGTGGTAGCAAAGAACTGTTAATTGAGGGAATGATTGAACAAATTGTGGTATAGGATGGTGATGGAATATTATTGTGCTGTAAGAAATGAACGGGGGGGGGGGGGGGGGGGGAGTGCGCCAGCTGGGTAGCTCACTGGATTGAGAATCAGGCCTAGAGACAGGAGGTCCTAGGTTCAAATCTGGCCTCAGACACTTCCCAGCTGTGTGACCCTGGGCAAGTCACTTGACCCCCCTTGCACACCCTTACCACTCTTCCACCTATGAGCCAATACACAGAAGTTAAGGGCTTAAAAAAAGATTAAAAAAAAAAAAAAGAAATGAACAGGATGATTCCAGAAAGGGCTAAAAAGATCTTCATGAACTGATGCAGAGTGAAATAAGCTGAACCAAGAGAATATCATATAGCAATATTGTGGAATGATCACCTGTGAAGGACTTGACTACTCTCAGCAATACAATGATCCAGGACAATTTTGAGGGACTTATGACAAAGAATATGCTATCCCTTCCAGAGAAAAAAAATTGCTGGAGTCAGAAAGCAGATCAAAGCACATGATTTTTCAAATTAGTTTTGCAGATGTTTTGCATGATAATACATGCTATAACCCAAATCAAATTGCTTACCAGCTCCAGGAAGGAGGAGGTATGTGGAAAATTATTATTACATGTAATTGGCAAAATAAAATATCTTTCAAAAACAATTTTTAACTGTGTCAAAGACATCACAATTGCTAGTCTCTCCTTGTCTGTCCCAAATCCCACCTCTTCCCATTAAAAACTAAAATAAATAAAGAAGGAAAAAAACAAACCACAAATAAGCATAATGAATAAAACAAACCACAATGGCTGTGGCCAAAACTGCACATTGGAAGACAGGTAACATGCCATCACAGGTCTTCTGGAGACATGACTGATCATTGGTTTGATTAGAATTCATAAGAATCTCTCGGACTTGCTTTTTTTTCAGACTTTTCCATGCATTCCCTTTTCCCCTATTTCTAATTCTGTCAACAATTCATACTGCCCAGCATCTCTGAAATCATCTCTTTGGTCATATCTATGACAAAATAGTCTATCATATTCATTTTCCATAATTAGGTGAGAAGTTCCCCAGGTCTTGGGATTGTTAGATTTAATGCTTTTCTTGCTCTTTTTTAAATTCCCCATGAAGTATCAGAAAGTTTGTTTTGCTTGGGGGCTATGACCCTTCTCCCCACATTATCTTTTCTCCCCTTCCTATTTCTACTTGATTGCTTGTGTGGAGTTTAATACATTTCTAAACCAAAATGTTTTTCTGTGTTCAACACTGTATTTTCTGGTTTGGATAAAAGTAGATTGGTCTGATCCTCAATTCCCTTCCAAGTCATTCCTTTGCATTATATATTCTTTTTTCCATGAATTCAAATTATGAGAAATGCTTTTTTCCCCCTCTGTTCTACATCAGTGTATTCCTTTTATAATTCCTTTACTTTCTACTCCTAAATGTTTAGAATAGAACTCATGTACTACCAAGATCAGTGTTTTTCATATTTAACTCTCTCAATACAATATATTTCTTCTCTTACTACACCATATACAGTCTCTTCAATTTCTTACATCAATTCACCTTGTTTCTCTGGAATTCTGGTGTTTCCATTTCAAATTTATTACTTTGCTCTAACCTTTATTCAAAAAATGCTTTAAAAGTCTTCTACTATATTAAACATCTATTTTTTTCCTCTGTAGAATTATACCTTGGCAGAGTAGGTTACTCCTGGTTCTGGTAAGCCCATATTTTGCCTCTTAGAATACTGTAGTCCAAGATATGCTCTGGTTTTGAATAGAAGTTACCAGGTCCTATGTGACTTTACTATGCTTCCCTGAGCTTCCTTTTGGATGTTTACAGAATTTTTCCTTTGAAATAGTCTGAATTTTGTCTATAGTAAGGAGTCCTGGGACTCTTGCTTTTCACATTTCTTTCAAAGGGTAACAGATTAGTTCTATCTTTACTCTGTCCTATGGTTATAATAGATTTGGTTAGCTTTATGATTTTTTGAAATGTAGTGACCAAGCCTTTAAACAACAAAGATGGCTTTCGGGGAGTCTAGTGATTCTTAAATTATTTCTCCTTGATCTCTTTACAGGCCAGGTTGTTGTAGTAGTTAGTAGTTGTTGTTTTAAAATAATCTATATTTTATTCTGCTTATCAATCTTTTGATTTTATTCCACTATATCTTTCACGGAATCATTGATTTTTGTTTCGTCTTCTTTAGTTTTTAAGGAATCCACAAAGTGGTTCAGTTTACCACTTTCTATTTTAAGCTCCTTATTCTCCTTCTTATTCTTTTCCCCATAGGATTTATTTCATTTTTACTCACTATTTGTACCTTGCCTTGGTGGGCAAATTGTAGAATCAAATCTTGCATAAGTATATTCTCAGCAAAGAGATCAGTAAAAATCATACAAATATGGCAAATCTGTAATTCAGGTATATATATGTATGTTTAGCAGAACTACTGCTCTACACCACTTCCCTATCTTTAGAATTGATCTCGTTTATCTGTAGATACTGATGGATATCTTTTCACCTTCAACAATCTCCTGCAGAACTTTCTTTTAGGGGTGGCACAGTAAGAAGAGTTTGGATTCAGAGATGGATCTGCTATTTACTACCTACCTGTGACTTCAAGCATCTTTACTTTCACTAGTAAATATTTTTACATTCATTCACTCAATTCTTTGGGCTTGAGGTTTTTCATCAATAAAATGAAAGGCTTTGACTAGATAAACTAATTAATAAATATTTATTAAGCATTACTTTCAAAGCACTGACCTCTAAGATCCCCTTTAGCTTTCAATATATGATCCTACTTTCAAATATGTGATGAGCAACCACTACAAGAAACAAATCTAATGCTATTTTTCCAACTTATAGATATGAGTTGGTATTACATAAAGACCTTAAAATTATAAAAATGAACAGTTACATGAAAATATAATTTCACTAACAATTTTATTAGTAATGAATTCCAATTAAAAAATGCATGGTCAGGGCAGCTCAGGGGGTTCAAATTTGGCTTCATACACTATTATGGCTATGTGACCTGGGCAAGTCACTTAATCCCAATTACCTAGCCCTTAGTGCTCTTCTGCCTTGGAACCAATATTCAATATCAAGACAGAAGGTAAGGGACTAAATAAAAACACATGGTCTACCTTTCATCTGTTGCTAATAATTGACAAAGAACAAGATCAAGTATCTGTAGTACAACAGATCTGTAATCTCATCTACATTGCTAGTCTCTCCATAAATGGAGGCTGAAATCAAAACATGCCAGTTCTCCTAAAATGGCTCATATCAATCTCAACAAGGGATTCACTCAAAGCACTGGGGAACTTCCCCATCTGTGAAGAGGGCAGTGTTCTCTTGAACAGAAAATATAGCCTGTCCATCAGCTGCACTCTCACTCTAAGATGAGCCTTTTTTATCCAATTACATATTATTTTTACATCTATATATACATGATCTTATGATACACAAAACATGATAGCAAGTCATGGCACACACAAAAATTATGAAAACAGAAATACAAAAAAATTCCTAACTCTCAATGAAAGCCAGAAGAAATACTTCAAATATTAAGTGAGGAAATTGTTAACGTAGGCAACATTATTTCTATACTGATATGAATGAAGCCCAAAAGAAATGGAAAAACTATTCATAAAAATAATTAAAGAGAAAAGAGTATTAGAAAACTGGAACAACAGTATTATCATTTTCCCTCACGAAGAGATAATAAAACCAACCTGAGGAACTATTGACCTATCAGCCTCCTGCAGGCAATCTACAAAGTTTTCACTAAGCTACTGAACAATTGACTCTCTGCAGCTCTGGATTTTATCCAATCAATAGAACATGCAGGCTTTCAATCTGAATTCTTCACAAAAGACTACCTTTGTGATAAATGAACCACTGGAGAAGATTCTAATATAACTTTCCATTGTATATGGTATTCATCAACTGTGAGAACTCTTTTGAGTCAAGAAAAAAGGACTTCATGTTAAGATTATATTCAGACCCACAAAAGAAATGCATAGGCATTGAATGAATAAGTAGAATATATCTCAATACATCTACTTTATATCACTTGCTTGATCAATTACAAGTTATCGAAATTGAAAGCCTGGGTCTATTTATACAGACTGAGTCCTTATTGATATATATTTTCTTTGGCAACACATTATACTAAACTTAAGTCTAATGTGCTCATACAAAAAATAATTATTTGCATTAAACTAATTATGCCATGTTTCCTAAAGAATCAAAAGAAGATCATCTAAACATACCAGAGTCTCAAAATAATCCACTAAAGGCATGAAATTCAGGAAAATATAAGCAGATCACTTTCTAACTACATCCAAAGGTGATTATTACTAACTAACTAGAAATGCTGTAACTTGTTACAGAATCCCACAGGTTAGATGTAATGGATCATAGTACAATAAAGTACATTGGTATAATGTGAACCAGATGTCTCAGCAGTGCATGATTTGAAAGTATTATTTAAAATGTTTTCATAGATAGGCAACTTAAAACTTTTCCATGTCTCATAATGCCTTCTCTAGAAGAAAATTATAATTAACTAAATTTGCCAGGTCAATTCTGCCCTCCACTTGACTAAGGCAAGGGTAAAATGACCCAGGGCCACTTGGGGGTGTTCTGCTTCTACTCAACTCTCATCCATTTGATGACAAGTGAATACATTTTGGAGTCAAAGATGTACAGAGTATTTAGAGGAGCAAAAGACACTATATTGTAGAACAGCTGGAAATGGAAGACCAGGTAAGACTCTAGCCAAGATAATGTACCAGTTACTCCATGAAAAGCCTATAAGTTGTACAATGAGAACCTAGAAGTAACTTAGTCCTTCCACCTACTGAAGAAAAAGGCACTAAGCAAAGCCAATGCCAGCATAAGCAAACAACTAGGTATCATCCAAATGCAATCAGGCACATGTAGTCCAAAAGACTTGAGTTTTTTTAGGTAGCAAGGGCTTAAGGCTCTAATAGAAAACCCAGAGTCATTGGAAATCCACTATGGGGGCTTTGGAAACTTAACAGGAATAGTAACTGGTAAAGGATACAGAAGCAATGCTCAAACCAGGATATTCCAAGAAGGCCCAAAGAATCAAAAATATCAAACAGAATACTGAAGAATCTGACAGCTCTAAGGCGGGTCTAACTCTGCAACGTGGATGTCAGCACAGGAACCCACATAATTCAGGACAAGATGGTAGATGGTTTAGCTCAGAATAGAGCCTGGCCCCAGTACAAAGTCCTAGCGCAAGAACTAAGGGTTGAGTTAACCAAAGACAACATCAACTGCACTCAAGAATTACTGCAGGGTACACAATTGCCCAAAGACTTCTACTAGAATGCTGATGACCTAACTTGGCAAGAGCTGCAAGAAGAAACCAAAGGTGGGGTGAGTGGGGTTTCTAAAGGACTACATGAATACCTAGTTAAAAATGAAACAAAAACTCTAAGCAAAGGAATTGGAAAGAGAATAAGGAGCTCAGAATACCTTTATATAAATTCATAAAGACCAATTAATAATAGAACTTAATCAAACAAGTACCTTGCACAGTATTGCTTCTTCACATGTAGGTCATTCATCCCCAACTGAACTCTAAGCTCTAAGAAGGAAGAAACTATTTATAGTGGTTAAGGGACCTCAGTAGACTCACAGCCTGACATTTATGCATGCAACATTGTAATGTGGAATGAATAAATGCCAACTACAATAAACTATCACTCAAGAGTCATCATGATAGTTAAGAAATTTTCAAATACTATGGCTAGAAAAATGAAAAATCAATATGAAAAACTTAAAATAACAGCCTGGGTACAATACATTTAATCCTTGTTTCTTCCCATTTGTTCACAGAATAGGAAAAATTAGTTTTCCTAGATTTCCAATTTTGAAATAACTTTACCACTTAAAATAAATTAGACTAATGGCCAGTGTTATCATAAACTAAATTATTGTTTCAAAAGTCTCTAATGAGGGATGTGGCAAAATTGGGACATTAATGCACTGCTGATGGAATTGTGAATTGATCCAACCATTCTGGCTGGCAATTTGGAACTATGCCCAAAGGGCTTTAAAAGACTGCCTGCCCTTTGATCCAGCCATACCATTGTTGGGTTTGTACCCCAAAGAGATCACAGGGGAAAAGACTTGTACAAAAATATTTATAGCCTCGCTCTTTGTGGTGGCAAAAACCTGGAAAACAAGGAAATGCCCTTCAATTGGGGAATAGCTGAACAAACTAAGCTATCTGTTAGTGATGGAATACTATTGTGCTAAAAGGAATAATGAACTGGAGGATTTCCATGTGAACTAGAAAGACTTCCAGGAACTGATGCAGAGTGAAAGGAGAAGAACCAGGAGAACGTTTTACACAGAGACTGATATACTGTGGCACAATCAAACGTAATGGACTTCTGAACTAGCAGCAATGCAATGACCCAGGACAATTCTGAGGGACTTATGGAAAAGAACGCTACCCACGTTCAGAGGAAGAACTGCAGGAGTGGAAACCCAGAAGAAAAACAACTGCTTGAACACATGGGAATATGGGGATATAATTAGGGATATTGACTCAAAATGAGCACCCTAGTGCAAATATCAATAATATGGAAATAGGTCTTGATCAATAATAACACATATAAAACTCAGTGGAATTGTGTGTCGACTATGGGAGGGGGTGGGAGGAGGGGAGGGGTAGAACGTGAATCCTATAACCATGGAAAAATGCTCTAAATTAATTAAGTAAAAATTTTAAAACCAAAAAAATAAAATGACTTTACTTTAAAAAAAAGTGAAATCATGGCATGTACAAGTGGCTCACTCCAATTTGGTAAAGTATTGGTCTATGAAATTTGATGAGCAAACTCTTTTCTAGAATTTCACATAGTCCCAAATTTGTTAGACCTAGAATAATGAAGGGTGAATTGCTATATTCTACTACAATTCCAACTTGTTTTCTAGTTAAAAACAAATCCTAATAGTGATCAGTACTATTAGTGACCTCCTCCCAAACTCAACTTCATTATATTTATACATTTATACTCCTTTGTACATGTGTAGATATTTCCTTTATATTTATTGTGAACATATTTATATATGTATTTTTCTCCCCCATTAGAATGTATACTTCTTATGAGAAGGAATTACTTCATTCTATGAATTTATGTTCCCAGCACAAGACAGACCCTTAATAATACTTATGCTATTTCTTTCCAATAGTTGTGGGAATCAAATGAGATGATGTATTAAAAGCTCATAGTGAGATAGGTATGGCAGTGCATACCAGCATAGTGCAGCAGTGCTCAGACATGGATAACCTATGTCCAGGAACTTTAAAGCCCCTAACACTCAAGACACTAGAAAAGGTCCTGAAGATCTAGCACTCTGAACCTCAAGGATCCAGGGGGGCCTTACCCCAGGAAGTCAGCTCAAGAACCCACCACAAGAAGAATGGGTAAAAGTGCAGCAGGGGTTGAAGACTGAAACAATTCAGGAATTAAAGCTGGAAAAATAAAAAATTATTGTTAACTCTAATTCTATAACACTGCAAGCATAGATTCAAGATGGGGATTCGATTTTCCACAAAGATACATAGAAAAAATTTAGAGATTTTAAAAAATGAGATAAAAACTCTGGAGGAAAGAATTGGGAGAGTAAGTAGCTTAGAAGGGAAAGTGGTAAATCTTAAGTGTTAAGAATGTACTTCTTCAAATCTGACCACAGACACTTCCTAGCTGTGCGAACCTGGGCAAGTCACTTAACTTCCATTGCCTAGCCCTTACCACTCTTATGCCTTCAGATTGTACTCCTTAAAACTAGAATAGATCAAATAAAAATCAATGATTCCTTAAGCTAACAAAAAAGGTTAGAACAAATAAGAAGAATGATAAAAATAGAAGAGAATGGAAAAATATTGGATATAAAAAACTGAACAGGAAAATAGGTTGAGTAGAAATTAAGATCAGTGGACTTCATGAAACCTGTGATATTATAAGCTTTTTGACCATATGTCAAGAAATTATAATCAAAAACTGTTCAAATTAATGAGAACCATAAGTAAAAGTAGAGATGGAATACACAGATCATCTTCTGAAAGGAACCCCAAAAGGAAAAGCCTCAGAAATATGAGAGCCAAAATCCAGGGCTTCAGTGTAAGAAAAAAAAAAATCTGTAAGCATCCCAAAAGAAGTGACTTAAGTACCACAGAACTACTAAAATCAAGATCATATAAGACCTAGCAGTTTTTATATATTTAAAAAAATGTTGAATATAATATTCCAAAAGAAAAAAGAATAGCTTGCAATTAAGAATAATTTGCACCTTGGGGGCAGGTAAGTGACTCAGTGGATTGAGAGCCAGGCCCAGAGATGGGAGGTTCTAGGTTCAAATCTAGCCTCAGACACTTCCTAGCTATGTGATCCTGGGCAAGTCACTTGACCCACATTGCCTGGCCCTTACTACTGTTCTGCCTTAGAACCAATACATAGTATTGATTCCAAGATGAAAGGTAAGGTTTAAAAAGAAGAACATCTACCTTGTAAAATTGAGTATGATCTTATAGAGGAAAAAATGGAATTTCAATAGACCGGAGTACTTTTAAACATTTCTGTTGAAAAAAACTACAGCTGAATAGGAAGCTTGAAATGCAAGGAAAACAGAGAAATCTAGAAAGGTAAACTTACTTCAGCAATTAGAAGGGGGCTATATGATAATGCAATGTTAACATTCTAACCAAGGGAACAAGTAGTCTACTCAGAACCTTCGAAGTCTTCAAAGGGCACTAAGAGAATTAAACAAAAATAAGAGAAGTCCTGGGAGTGGAGTGGTGCTGTTCTGAAGGTTCTGATATGGAAAAGAGAAGGGAGGGTGAAAAAAAGAATACATTAGTTGGAAGAAGGGAACAAAAATGACTGGTTCTCATAACTGGGGGAACATGATGATAATATGCAAAAATGGAGAAAGAAGTGGGAAGAGTAAGCTCAGGATGAACTTTACAAAGAGGAAGGCTGTGCACATATATGCATGTGTACACACGCATATGCAGTTTGGTATAGCAATATATAAAACTCAACAGGATTTGATGGGTAGCAAGGAAAGGGCAGTTAAGAGGGAGGATAATACCAGGAAGGGAAAGTTATAAGCAAAATAAATTTCCTGATCTTAAAGAAGAGTGTGAAGAGGGAGAAAAGAATTTTAATCTAACTGGGTACCTTAGGTTGACTTTTGACAACTGAGGAAAGGCTAAAGAACTTATGGTAAATACTACAGAATATTAATGGCACTGTAAGAAATGATGAAAGAGACAGTTTTTGAGAAGCTTTGATTGTATGAGCTGAGTAATATAAGCAACCTCAGAACAATTTATACAAGGAAAGCAATACAAGTTTGAATTAATGAAGAACTCTGATGAATGAAATGAGCAAGCATGTCTCCAGAGAACCTATGATGAAGCATGTTACTCACTTCCTATCAGAGGTGGTTGACAGGAAGTCTAGAGACTATATTTTTAGATGGGGTAACTTTGCAGATTTTTTTGTTTAACCTGTCCTGTTACAAAAAAACTTCTTCCCCCTTTCCCTTTTTTTTTAACATTAAGGGGGAATCTAGTCGATGAGAGTTAGCAACAATAATGCAAAAAAAAAAAAAAAAAAAAGAGAGAGAGAGAGACTTATAGCATCCAATTTTAATAATACAGAAGAAAATACAAAGAACAAATAGTAGTTTTGAAAAGTAAGGTGTAGAGTTACTTTTTCTTTTAAAAAAGGATAGAATAAGAAGTTAAGACAAAGTTCTATATAGAATTCTCTTTTTTTGTTCTATTGTGTATGGAAATGTTCAAGTTTAGAATTTGTAAAATTTCAAGAAATTAAATAAAAAATTAAGTGAAAAAAGTACATGACAAATTTGAAAGGACCACTTAAATCTAAGTATATATTATTACATTTATTCTTCTTTTTCAAAATGAACTAAGAATGGGTATTTCACACACTATGAGCTGTGCATGAAACTTTTTGCATGGGGTTTAAACAAAAATACTTTGTAAAGTGATATATGTCAAAGCCAAAAACCTATTTTCTTTTTTTTTTTTTTTACCCTTAACTCCTGTGTATTGGTTCCTAATGGAAGAGTGGTAAGGGTGGGCAATGGGGGTCAAGTGACTTGCCCAGGGTCACACAGCTGGGAAGTGTCTGAGGCCAGATTTCAACCTAGGACCTCCCGTCTCTAGGCCTGGCTCTCAATCCACTGAGCTACCCAGCTGCCCCCAAAAACCTATTTTCTAATGGTGAATTTTAGACTTAAAATATTTTACCAAAAAAGGATTCTGTTGGAAGTAATTGGCAAAGTACTCTCTGAGTAAGAAAAGACTAAGGGTAGATGATAGCACTTTTCAAATACATTGAAAGTTTATTACAAAGAAAACAGAATGGCATCTACTTGACTTCAGAGGGCAGAATCAGGCAAAAAGAGAAGTTACAATGTGGCAAAGTTAAATGAGGTAAAGAAAAACTTAAAAACAATTAGAGGACTCCTAAAGCAAAATGGTGACAGGTGGAAATAGTATAGTTTTTCTAACTGGAGGTCTTACAGGAAAAAATGAGATTATTATTTACCTAATGAACTGAATATTTGTTACTGTATCTTAAGACTAGACCAGTAATTATCAAATTTTTCCACAGCAGTAGAACCCTTCAATTAAAAAAAAAAAATCTTTAGCAGTACCTTTGTAGTGAAATTCTCTAAATTTATTATTTTAAATGCCTACTAGTACATAACATAAGGTTTATTAATTAAAACAAAAATTTTAAAGCATCCTTTAGATGTTTCAAGGTTCCTTGAAAGCAGTCTGAGAAATAATAAACCTAGAATTCTGTTTTTAAAGGAAATCTTAATATAATTTTATTTTCACCACATATTTTATGAAAACTAAGGCATCAGGAAAAGTAAGATGATACCACAGATCCATCTGTGTATTTACGGAGCATTTAAGCATAGACAAGGGAAAGTCTGAGATGTACCACAGTTATACTTACATGTATACATGATCTCACCAAAACTCTATTTAAAGAAAAACACTGGAATTCCCTCCTAGCCTGAAATTGACTATCCCAGCTAAACTCCAAATCTCTTAGATTCAAAAGGTCCCTCCTTGGCACAGGGTTGGTCCTTCTACAGACCAACCCCATGCTGGGAAAAGAGGTGGGGGGTGGGGAGAGAGGAGTGAGAGGGTGTCCCTCCCTAGCACAGGATTGGTCCAATTCAAGACCATTCCCATGTCAGGAAGTGAGGGAAGGGGACCCCTGGGGCATGCTGGGAAATGTAGTCCCCAAACCACAACAGTTTCAAAACCCACAGAGGTGTAACATGGCATAGGATAAGAGCAGGCCTCAGTTCCCATGCCTGCATTCAAGTCTTTCTTCTGACACACGTTAACTGTGTGATCCTAGATAAAATCACATAATCTTTCAGTGACTTAAGAGATTCTCTACCACTACATGGTACAGGAAAAGGTGCTGACCTGCATTAGTGGAGTTCGTTCCCTCATCCATGAATTCTCTATTTCAATGAAGTCACAACTCCAATATCTATTCCCATCATAAATTGACAGAATGACACAATAGAATGTCTGTCCAACACTGCACAACAAGAATTTTTAATCCACTTAGTTTATTGGATGAGAAGTTTAGTTCAATCTTTCTCATGGACAGAAATTTCATTGAGGAAGTTACATGACATTCTGGGGTTGATACAATAAGTACAAAATCATCTGTGAATAGATACATTCAGATAACCTCTTTAATCAACAGAACCCCCTCCTTTTATTTCAACTCTACACAGGATGTTTTCAATTACACAAGCAGCCAGAGTGTTAGAAAAGCTTGTCTCTTTATTTTGCCTTATCAATCATTAAAAATACTGATAAAGATATGATTTAAAATAAAAAACTGCCTACACAAGTCAGTTTTACTTTTCAAAAACTGTCATAACATTTTCATGGAGGTTAAAAAAAGCTTCCTGCGTGGAGGATTGGGTCAAATTCTTGTGACCGATTTCACTCATTTACAAGAAATTGAAATGTACCAATTTTGATGTAATCTGCATGATATACACAAAGAGGCTTCTACTTGGATTCTATGCTGGTCAACCTTCCTAACAATGGGCAAACACATTTATGGCTATATTTTCTGGTCTATTCCTTGACATATTAATAATGGGAAGGTTTGAGAGTTATCTCTTTACCTGAAAGTTTACCTTACAAGTAATCTTGTATGATTTTTGCTTATTTGTGAGGCGCACATTAGAAGAATTTTTATGCTATTTTATTTTTAATGCTTTAAAGAAGCATTCTGCTATAATGAATTAAATAAATTTAAAAATTTTAATTAACAAAAAGTAGGTTCTTCTATTTTTTTACCTTTCAGTGCAATTACTATCAAGAAAAGTGTCTACTATAGAATACCATCTTGAAAAACCTGCTTCCTCTCTTGTACTTTCATTAAATTTCAATCATCTTAATTTATAGATGTGTAGATTGTTCTTATAAATATATTAGGAACATAGGAAAGTAGGAATATGGATTAGTAGTTATTCATATTTTAGCAACTTATTCCTGGTCCTATACACACACACATTTTTTTTAAGGTAAAAGGATAGATGGTATTCTAAGCACATGATATCCTTCCCCTTTCATGCAATCTTGAGAATCAATACCCTAAAATTGTGCGATCTATGGCACAGATCTCTTCTGTGCATACATCTGCTAGTCCAGCTGGTATTTTTTTTTTTATTTCAAAGATACCATTTCAACCTTCCCATATTACTGTACATCAAGGATTCATATTACAAGTCCAGATATATAAATGTCACTACTGGAGAAAACAGTTCATCCACGGAAATTCTGAAAAATCTTTCACATTTCAAGTTTGACCTCAAATCTTCCCAGGGTAATTTGCCCTAATTATGTTTCTGATTGAGCTTTTTAAACTTTTTTTTTCTTCTACTGTTTTTTCATAGTTTCTGAAGCAGTAATGTTTTTCAAAAGCTTTCATTAACCTTCTAAGATTTTGTAAATAAATTTATATGCCAAACCAATGTTGCTCTTGGTCCTAGGAAAAGATATGGAACGTTGGTTGTCTAAGGCATTTTCTAGGCTCTTTTGTTCTCCTAGTAGTGGTGATTATATAAATCACTTTAACTTACTCAGGATATGGCAATAGTCTGTTGATTTTTAAAATTAATTTCCCATTTTTGAAAATTAATACTTTATTTAAATTAGTTGGTTTGGAGCTATTTTAATCATAGTCCACCTGCTATTTTTATTTTGCTAATCTGGTCTTGATCTTTATTCTCAAGTAGATGGTCTGACTGAATATAAAGCATTTCTTTGAAAATGACTCTCATATTAGTAACCAATCATTTTCTGTCCTAAAATATATAGTCAATTCAGGTTTGTGTGATGACATTTGGCTCATGTCCACTCATGACTTTATTATTCATGATGTAGAGATGTGATTTTTATATACTAAAAAAAATTTTTAATAGGCCCAAGCTCAGCACCAGGATTTAATACGATATTAGCCATATCCCTGAGACAAGATGAAGAAGGTTGTAGTCAAAGGATTTTGTTATTTGCCCTAGATGATGAGGGCTGCAGAAGCGTGACTACAGTCTATGCTACTAGTGCTACCCAGAAGAGAGTAGACTATCCCTTTGGCAAACTGTGGTGTGATGGGTGAAGTGTGGCTCAAAACATCTTCTCTCTACTTGTGCTGGCACTAAGCCCCGCTAAGCCCAGGGGAAAGGCAATCCTGGTGCAGGGGAAGCTCACAAGCTTTCTAGATCTGACCTCCTTTCAACTAAGATATCAAGGAAGTGATAAAGCAAGCATCAGAAGGGTCCCTGAATGGATTTGGGTTACACAGAAGATCAGGTTATATCTTAAAAATTTAACAGCAATACTCACTTGTCTACTTCTGATGCTAGCAATGATATTACCTTTAATAGTCATTCTGTCAAACAGATTTCCTATTGTGACAATGAATATGGGTAAAGCAACTACATAATAGACCTTGTTCTTGGGGGGCAGGTGAGTGGCTCAGTGGATTGAGAGCCAAGCCTAGAGACAGGAGGTCCTATGTTCAAATGTGGTCTCAGACACTTCCTTACTGTGTGACCCTGGACAAGTCACTTAACCCCCATTGCCTAGCCCTTACTGCTCTTCTGCCTTAGAACCAATACAGAGTAATGATTCTAAGAAAGAAGGTAAGGATTTAAAACAAAAAAACTCATTCTTTATGACCTCCAAGGAATAAAGGACAAAGTCAAGGATCTTCATGTGTGGCCAAAAGAGATCTACCCCTGAGAAGCCCTCAACCCTTACCTAGTTCACTATACCAAAGATCTCATGCCCCTTCTTCCCCACAGTCTGTGCCTCAATACACCACAGTGGGGCAAAAAGGGAAGTGGAGGAGAAACACAGTTTTATGTTCTGTACCATCAATAAAGTCACCATGTTTGGTATAAAAAAAAAAAAAGCTATTTTTTATGTTTTGATCAATACTGTGTATTGGTTTCAAGGTAGAAGAGTGCTAAGGATAGGCAATGGGGCTAAATGACTTGCCCAGGGTCACAGAGCTAAGAAGTGCCTGAGATTTGAACACAGGCCACTTGTCTTTGGGCCTGGCTCTCAATCCACTGAACTACCTACCTGTCCTGCTTCTTTGTTTCTTAACCTTGAACTATGTTTTTCTGTATGTTTTTGCTGCCTGCCTATATTCACCAAGTTACCAAGTATTAAAAAGTGTGTGCTGGACTAATTTGGATAGTCTTCTGTATTCTACACAAAATTTCTCACTCTCTGCAGTGGATATATGAAACTACGATTAACTACAAAATTTTCTTTTTTTCAAATGTTCAGTATAAGAAACTGTACCACAAGATGGCCAAATGTCAATGAAATGTCTCCTGATGTCAAATGACATAAATGTCTTTTATGTGCATTTCCAAGGAGAAATTCCCAAAGAGAAGCAAATTCATTTTGTCTTCTTCCTGAGAATGTTAAGAATGATATGGCTGAGTTGCAGGAACAATATGTGCATTCAGTCACTGGACAAAGATTTCACATTTACAGTTCCAACATTTAACTTAACATTTATAGATGGTCTAAAAATGAAGGGATTCTAGAAACCCTGCTCCCCAGTCACAACTGCCTGGCCTTGCCCAGTGAGTGATTCTGCCTGAACACATTTGCTTGAATCTCAGTTACTGTTGTCAGTGCTGTGTCCCAAACTGTAAAGAACTTAAAGGCAAGGTGTATGTATGGCACATAGAGCTTTGTATTCCTGTCAAATGGGGAAAATGTACATGAAGAAAGAGGATACAACAAATAGATCACTAGGCCTGGAGTCAGGAAGAAAATCCAGCCTCACCTATTACTAGCTGTGTGACAAAGGCCAAGTAAATTAACCCATCTGCTTCAGTTTTCTCAACTGGAAAATAGATCCCCATTGTAGCACCTACCCCAGAGGACTGTTTTGAGGATCAAATAAAATAATATTCATACACTGCTTAGAGCAATGTCAAGGCACATAGTAGGTGCAAAGTAGATTTTTATTTCCTTCTCATCTTTAATAAATATTTGTTAAATGAATGCACTATAGACATTATGAAGAAGTAAACAAGATATAAAAACTAGCTAATAAGGTAACATCTAAGGTAGAGTTCAGTTTTTGAGACCATAAAAAATACAAGGCTCTTGGATAAGAATGAATTATTTCTAACAAAGGGAAATAACTACATATTTGCTTAGAGACTAGAAGATCAAAATGAGAGATAAAGGAGAACACAAAATATAACTACTGTACTACATATTTTAAAATAAGGGGTAACCAGTAATTCAGAAGAGACAGTATACAGAAGGACAAAGCTAAATATACTCTTGACTTCAAATGTCTATAAAACACTTCCCACCACAGAATGGGTCTAACAAGTAAAAGAGAGAGCCAAGGAGATAAATATATTGTACTGGTACATCTGAGACATTCAAAGAGATGTGACTTAAAATAAAAATATGTGAAATGGCCTAAGGATGACATAAGTCAAAAAACAAACAAACAAACAAAAAAAAGTAATTCTCAAACCTGGGAAAATCTGAAGTATTTCAGAACATTTTAGTAGCACCAAATGTAAAACCCCCTAATGTAAACCAATTGAAAAACCAACAAAGACCAAGAACTCAACCAAGTCAACTCAAATCAGCAGATTCTAACATCAACAAAGGCAGAAATAATCTAATTTTTGCTTTTCTTACTTCTGGTATCTAGAAATACCAAATCTCAAACTGTATACACAGCAGTAATCATCAAAAACAACCAGATACTGTCTAAGAAACAAGCCTGGTAGATTAGATATACAAAATCTAGTAATAAAGGACCACAGTAATTTAGTGTTTGATAAATCAAAAGATCCAAGCTTATAGTACAAGAACTTAGTATCTGACAAAAACTATATGGAAAACTGGAAAATGGTATGACAGAGACTAGGAACAGACAAACAACTCACAATGTCCATTAACATAAGGGCAATATGGGTATATTACTTAAATATAAAGGGTGATACCATAAGCAAATTAGGGGAGCTTGGATAGTTTCCCTGTCAGATCTATGGAAAAGGGAAGAATTTAGGATCAAAGAAGATAAAAAAAGAGAATTGTTTTAAGACATAAAATAGATAATTTTGATTTTATTAAATTAAAAAGGGTTTGTGCAAATAAGACCAATGCAATCAAGATTTGAAGGAAAACAGAAAGCTAGGGGGGAAATTTACAAGTATCTCTGATGAAGACCTAATTAATCAAATATATATATATAGAACTAAGTCAAATATAAATCATCTCCAATTGATAAATAGTCAAAGGATATGAATAGGCAGTTTTCAGATGCAAAAATCAAAGCCATCTATATTCAAATGAAAAAAATGCTCTAAATCAGTACTGATTAGGGTAATGAAATTTAAAACAACTCAGAGGTACCACCTCACACCAATCAGATTGGCCAATATGAGAGAAAAGGAAAATAACATATATTGGAGGGACTGTGGGAAAATTGGGACATTATTACACAGTTGGTGGAATTGTGATCTGATTGAACTGTTCTGGAGAATAATTCGGAACTATGCCCAAAGGACTCTAAAACTGTGCACACTCTTTGACCTAACAATACCATTACAATATCCCAAAAAGATTTTTTTAAAAGGAAAACGACCCATTTGAACAAAATTATTTATTGCAACTTTTTTTGTAGCAGCAAAAAATTGGAAAAGGAGGGGTTGTCCACCAACTGGAGGACAACTGAACAAGTTAGGGGCATATGATTGTGATGGAATACTATTGTGCTATAAGAAATGAGCAACAGGATACTCTTAGAAAAATCTGGGAAGATTTAGATGAAATGATAAAAAGTGAAGTGAGGAGAACCAAAACAACCTTGTACATAGTGGCAGCAATATTTTTTGGTGAAAATCTGTGAATGATCTAGTTATTCTAAGCAATACAGTGATCCAAGACAACCCCAGAGACTCATGATGAAAAATTCCATCTGCTCTCCAAGAAATAACTGATGGAATCTGAATGCTGACTAAAACATACTATATTTTACCCTCCTCTTCTTTTTTTTTCTCAACCAAGATTTCTTCCCCTAAATAACTAATATGGAAAGATGTTTTACGTATTTGCGCATATAACATCTCTATCAGATCACTTACTATCACAGGGAAGGAGGGAGGTAGGAGGAAGCAAGAGAGGAAAGATGAAGATGTAGAGAATTTGATCTCAAAAATTTTTTTAAAGAATGCTAAAAATTGTTTTTACAGGGGGCAGTTGGGTGGCTCAGTAGATTGAGAGCCAGGCCTAGAGATGGGAGGTTCTAGGTTCAAATCTGGCCTCAGATACTTCCCAGCTGTGTGACCCTGGGCAAGTCACTTAACCCCCATTGCCTAGCCCTTAACACACTTCTGCCTTGGAGCTAATACACAGAATTGACTCCAAGACAGAAGGGAAGAGTTTCTATTTTTTAAATTGTTTTTACATGTAATTGGGAAAAATTTAAAAAAAAAATTTATGTCTGTTAAATTGAGGGCAGAGTGGGGAAGAAACATGACTAATTTGGAATAAAATAACATATATCCAACCAACTTGTCACAATCAACATTTCATCAGTATGTTGGACTTACTGATATTACATTGTGATTATTTTTTAAAATTGATTGTTGATATCTTTTGATTATAAATCACTCTCATTTCCAAATATATATCCTTCCCTGCACTCCTATGTAAAAAAATCATCCCTTAAAAGTGTAAAAGACAAGAGGGCAGTGGGAGAATGGAAGGCCAGTAGTTCAACGAAACGAAGCAAACTATTTCCCTAATCTGACAATACAGTACTTTCATGGTTCCTATCTCCACAAAGAGTGAAGAACTGAATTTTATCTCTACTCTTCTCAAGTTGTGCCATGAATCTATAAGGACTAATAAAATTGAATTACATCAAATCAACATTTATTAAGAACTTTCCACTGTGCTAAGCAATGTAGATTCAAAATAATTCCAGCCCTTTAAGAGCTAACATTCAATGACAAGGAACTGAGTTTCTAAAAGTTGTAATAATAATTTTTTAAAAATATGTAACAGAATCATCAACTAAAAGTTGGAAAGGACCTCAGAGCAGGCCAGGAGAAGTTAAAATATTTGCTAGTATTAAGGGGTGTGGGGGTGTGGGGGGGGAGGTGGATTAGAAGAGGATGTTAGCAAAGGAAAGGTCATCATGGAGTAGGGGGAGCTAGGCAGCTCAGTAGATCAAAGTCAGGGAGTCTTGGGTTCAAATCTGACCACAAATAAAGGTGGGGGGAGGGAGGGAGGGAAGGAAGGAAGAAAGCAAGCAAGCAAGCAAACAACAGTGCAACACCCACAAGACTAGTGTTCTTTTACTAAAGATTATTTATCAAAAGATTAGCTTAGAGGTGTACTGGCAACATTTAACAATTCACTAGGAGGAAGTGAGCCCCACAAGTTTAAACTTGGTCTGCTTCATTAACATTTTCTCCATAACTTTCTTAAGTCTAGACAAATCAGAAAAACAATAAATCAAACCCTGATTTGTGATATATTTCTGAGTTATAAATTAAAATTCAAAAAGTAATTCACTGGAGCTAGTTAAGGCGTGCTTGGAACATACTTTGTTTTGTAAAATCTGAGCAGATTATATTCTTAGTATTACCCTCATCTACTAGTTTAGTAATCCTCTACTTTACAAACTAGGTAAAAATTCGATAAAGCAACATATTACCTCTCAGGTAAATAACACAAACGTTATCCTTACTTCAAAAAGAGGAGATGAAACTCAGAGAAATTAAATGATCTGTACATGATTGTACTAGTTACACGTGAGATGTGGCAGCCAACTTTTCTCAATTCTGTCCTACAGTTTATTCCAATTTCACTCTATAAGCAGGAATTACTACAGAAGGCAATGAGGTTGTGGTTCCATTCCATGGTCACAAAATTTAGGTTCCTTTATAGAAAAATATCAGTTTCTACCTTTAGAAACTTTCAAACCCCCCCCCACACACACACACACATACACTTAGAAAGGCTAACAATATCTTCTCCCTTGAAAGAGTGCACTAATTTGGTGCCCCTGCATTCAGTGTTTCCCCTCTCCAATCCATCAGAACAGTTGCCTAATTGATATTCCTAATGAATAAATTTGACCACAGCTTTTTCCTGCTCAAGAACTAACAATGGTTGTCTGTCATCTCCAGATTTTAAAATCTTTGCCTGCAACCTATCTCATCACTTCACTGAATGTTCCAGCTAACCCGGTCTGCTCCCTGCACGTGAAGCTTCTAGGTCTTTCAAAAGATTTTTCCTTGAAGCTGGGCAGTTCTCTCTTCTAGTTTGTGCCTCCTAGAATCCCTAAATGCCCTCAAAGCTCTATTCAAGTATCACTAGCTTTAAGAGGTCTTTCTCCAATCCGTTGGGTCAGTAAGTATTTAAGTCAATGCAATGTACCAAGCACTGTGGCCAAGTGCTAGTGGATGCAAAAAGGAGCAAAAAAGCAGGCCTTGCTCTCCCAAGGAGGGAAAGATGTCAACAAATATGCAGAAAGATGACATCCACAGGTTATTTGGACAATACACTCAGGGAAAAGGCAGTAGGATCAAGGACTGGGAAAGGTGTTTGCAGGAGCTGGCACATGAACTGAGACTTGAAGGAAAGCAGATGGAATTCTAGCTAAGACCAAAAGTTGCAGAGATGAGGAAAAAAGGGGAGGGGCTCATGGGGAGACATAGAGAGACAGAGTGAGAGGAACAGAAAGGGGGAGGGGAGGAGAGAAGAAGAGAGCACAAATGAGAATATATTAGAGGCATGGAGAACAGAGCAAATGTCCAGAGGGAAATGGAGTAATGTGTTAGAGGAACACCAAGTAGGCCAGTGTCAATGGAGATTGAAAAGATTGAAAATGGTCAGATTATGCCAAACGAAGGATCTTACTTATTTCATCTTTGATGCAACGAGTAGCCAAGTGGGATCTGCTGGATTTGCTAAATGGAAGACTGATATGATCAGACTGTGCTTTAAAATTTTTCTGTTCAGTCATTTTTAGTCATGTGTGGCCCCAGCGAGGGTTGTTTTGGCAAAGATACTGGGGTGGTTTTCCCAGGGTCACACAGCTAGTAAGTATCTGAGGCTAGACTCAGGAAGGGGAGTCCTCCTGACTCAAGGCCAGGGGCCCTACCCCACTGGGCTGCCTAGCTGCCCCATGCTTTAGAGAAACGAGTAGAGGAGACTAGAGATGTCCTTGAAGGAGGGAGACCAAACAAAGAGCAGACTATTACTATAGTTTAGGCATAGGTTCCTAAGGGTCTGCAGCAGGGTGGCCGCAGTGTCAGAGGAGAGAAAGTATAGGTGATGACGGCAGGAACAACATGACTTCACAGCTCTATGGACTGAGGGGAAGGCTAGAGAATGGAGAATGAAGAGCTGAGGATACTATTTTGGGAGTCCAGATAAGTGAGAGATTGTGGTATCCTCAAAAGTAAAAGGGAAGGGGGAGCTGGGTGGCTCAGTGGATAGTCAGGCCTAGAGATGGGAGGTGCTGGGTTCTAAGCTGGCCTGAGACACTTCCTAGCTGCATGACCCTGGGTAAGTCACATAACTACAACTGCCTAGCCCTTACCATTCTTCTGCCTTGGAGTTGATCCTTGGAATAGATTTTAAGATGGAAGGTTAAGAATTTTTTTAAAAAGTAATAGGGAAGCTAGCAGAAGGGGAGAATTTAGAGAGAAAGATAATAATTTTGGGTTTGGACATACTGAGGTTAGAATGGGCCCTGAAGCCATGGAATCTGATAAGAAAACCAAGTCAAACAGTTCAGAGAAAGAGCCTTGGGGCACATCTAGATGAACAGATGTAACCCAAGAATGGGTGACACCTACACAAAAAACCAAGAGTGAAGAAGAGTATCAAGGAAAAGTGGATTTTTGCCATGTGGTCCCTTATTGTTATTTTTATAATCTCTAAAAGCTAGGGCAGGTTGGGGGCAGCTGGGTAGCCCAGTGGATTGAGAGCCAGGCCTAGAGACGGGAGGTCCTAGGTTCAAATCCAGCCTCAGACACTTCCCAGCTGTGTGACCCTGGGCAAGTCACTTGACCCCCATTGCCTACTCTTACCACTCTTCCACCTATAAGTCAATACACAGAAGTTAAGGGTTTAAAATAAAAAAAAAAAAAATTAAAAAAAAAAAAAAAGCTAGGGCAGGTTGAGCAATGGGCAAATTTCTAATCATATTTTCTAACAATGTTTATAGAAATTGACTGCTGGGTTGCTTTAAATAAAGGAACTCTGGTATAGAGAGAAGGAACATGGTTCCTGCCCTTGATATTCAGTGCTACCACAATTTTTGCTTTAAAAGAATAGTTGAGAGGCAGGAGGTACTAATTTAAAAAAAAAAAAACCACAATGGAGTCAATTAAACAAGAAATATTTATTAAGTGCCTACCATGTGTCAGGCACTGTGCTAGGCACTGAAGGTACAAATACAATGGATAAAATAATGCCTACTCACAAGGAGTTTACATTCTAATGAAGGAGGAAAAAAGGACACAGATAAGTATGTAAAGATTAAATACAGCAAAACTGAAATCACAGCCTCTGTTTGCTTTTGATAATAACTTCTTTTTGAAACACATGAGGACAGAAAGTATATGAACAGGCACAGAGGCCCAATTATTCACTTAAAGTACAGTCTAATGAGAAATGACAATAATAGAGGAAGAACTAAACTCTGTGTAATCTAAATACCTGACAAACAAAAGTGCCATAGAATTAGGAGCTACATATTACTATTTTAAAGTCACCAGATTTAGTCAATGAGGTCAAAAGCAGGCGGCACTTAAGATAACTTATCAGTAGTCCACAGCTCTTCTCCATCACCAGCCTGATGCTTTCCCTTAACAATAATTTATTCTATTCTCACTCCTTTTCCTTTTCTCCCATTTCAATTTTTCCCCTTTACTATTTATACCAGCCAGATGAGAACAGCACCCAAAGATACTGTTTAGTTCTACTGGTACCTAACCAGCTTATTGATCCTAGTTAAAGACAAGTCAACCACCACAACAACAATAATAATAATAGCCAATGGTATTTATATGGCATTTTAAGATTTACAATGTACTTTAAAATATTATTTTATCTTTAGCACCTTGAAATAGGTGCTCTTACCATTTCACGAATGAAGCAATTAAAGCAGAGACAAAGTGATTTGCTAACAGTCACAAAATTAAGAGTTAAGGTTAAGAGTAAAAAGTAGTTAAGTGTGTGATACCAGATTTGAACTCCAATGTTCCTAAATCCAGGGCCAACACTCATTCTTATCCATTAGTTGTCTTGAGATAAAGATAGGGGAATATAGAAGGATCTTCAATTAATTCAAAATGGAAAACTCCCTTCCACAAAAGGAAACAGAAACCAATAATGACTTAGTAAATATGTTCTAGAGACAGAGAACCAATAAGGTCAGAGCAGGATCTGAACACAAGTCTTCTATCCATTACTACTACAAATGCTGCTTCAAAACAAAAAGAATTCACTTATAGATATTAAAGTTTTCATTTTTGAGAAAGGCTGTTCCATTATTATAATGGAGCTGTGGTTTGAATAAATATTTGTAAAAGATATAGTTTAGGGGGCAGCTGGGTAGCTCAGTGGATTGAGAGCCAGGCCTAGAGACGGGAGGTCCTAGGTTCAAATCTGGCCTCAGACACTTCCCAGCTGTGTGACCCTGGGCAAGTCACTTGACCCCCATTGCCTACCCTTACCACTCTTCTGCCTTGGAGCCAATACACAGTACTGACTCCAAGACGGAAGGTAAGGGTTTAAAAAAAAAAAAAAAAAAAAAAAAAGATATAGTTTATAACCTTCTGTAACAATCACATTAAATAGTAAAATAAATTTTCAAGTTTATAATCTAGTTTCCTTAAATACTATCTACCTAGATAAGACCAATTTAATGATTTGAATAAGAAATATTTTAAGATGATTTTTTGAGTAGTCTTAACTTCGATTTTTTAAGGAGGAAAAAAACAACCCTAAAAATGAGATGAAGGCAATAGAAGGCATTTTTTCATAATCATTTTCCCATAATTTTCCATAATCATTAGTCATATTTTTACCAGAATTATACTAAGTTTAGATATAGCTAAATGCCTATTACTTCTGTTTCAATATTTTATTTTTTCCCCTGGTTTTCAGAACTGCTACTCAAGAGAGCAACTAAATGGCTTAGTGAACAGAAGCCAGGTCTGGAGACAGGAAGTCTCAGGTTCAAATCTGACCTCAGATATTTCCTAGCTGTATGACTTTCTGCAAGTCACTTAACCCCTACCACCTAGCATTTAACTGCTCTTCTGTCTTGAAACCAATGCACAGTATTGACTCTAAAACAAAAGGCAGGGGGTTTAACCAAAAAAAAAAAAAAAAAAAAGAATTGCTACTCAAGGCTATTATTACCTCACCAAGAAGCTCCAATGTGATTTCCAGTTAGCTATCTTTCTTCTCTTTCTTGGTTTTTGTTTAAACCCTTACCTTCAGTCTTGGAGTCAATACTGTGTATTGGCTCCAAGGCAGAAGGATGGCAAGGGCTAGGCAATGGGGGTCAAGTGAGTTGCCCAGGGTCACACAGCTGGGAAGTGTCTGAGGCCATATTTGAACCTAGGACCTCCTGTCTCTAGGCCTGACTCTCAATCCACTGAGCTACCCAGCTTCCCCTTGCTATCTTTCTTAATTCGATTCTTCGAGCTGTTGTGAATTCTTTTTTGATGACAGGCCCTGTCCTCGCTGACAAACTAGCCTTCTACTACACTGTACAAGTACTACTTCAACAATTTAAGAAAAATTCTGAAATTTACAAAAAATCAAGCCATTCCCCAATTGAGAAATGGTCAAGGGACATAAATAGGTAGTTTTCACATGATAAAATGAAAACTATCAATAAGCACATGAAAAAGTGTTCTAAATCCCTCCTGATTAGAGAAATGCAAATGAAAACAACTCTGAGGTGTCACCTCAGACCTAGGAGATTGGCCAATATGCCAGCAAAGGTAAATGAAAGATGTTGGAGGGAATGTGGCAAAATCGGGGCACTAATGCATTGCTGGTGGAGTTGTGAATTGGTCCAACTATTCTGGAGGGCAATTTGGAACTATGTGCAAAGGGCTTTAAAACACAGCCTGCCCTTTGGCCTAGCCATACCACTTCTGGGTTTGTACCCCAAAGAGATAATAAGGAAAAATACTTGTACAAAAATATTTATAGCCAAGCTCTTTTGGTGACAAAAAAAAAAAAAAATGGAAAATGAGGGGATGCCCTTCAATTGGGTAATGGCTGAACAAATTGTGGTATCTGTTGGTGATGGAATAAGATTATGCTTAAAGGAATGATGAACTGGAGGAATTCCATGTGAACTGGAAAGACCTCCAGGAATTGATGCAGAGCAAAAGGAGCAGAATCAGGAGAACATTATACACAGAGACGGATACACTGTGGTACAATTGAATGTAATGGACTACCAGCAGCAATGCAATGATCCAGGAAAATCCAGAGGAACTTAAGAGAAAGATGCTATCTACATGCAGAGAAAGAACTGTGGGAAGAGAAATGCAGAAGAAAAACACAGGATCGATCACATGGTTCGATGAGCCTATGATTGGGGATTCTGATGTTAAAAGATCATTCTGCTGCAAATATGAATAATATGGAAATTGGCTTTGAACAATGATACATGTATAACCCAGTAGAACTGCTTGTCAACTCTGGGAGGGGGAGGAAATGGTGGGGGGACAATCATAAATCATGTGACCATGGAAAAATATTCTAAATAAAAGAAAAAAGAAAATTCTGTGAGGATGCTGTAGACAAAGCCAGCCATCCTTCCACGTCCCAGAAGACAGTTTTCATGAATTGCTGTACCCCATCCCTTAGTCACTGCCAGAGGCTAGTTTTCTGGTGAAAAGCCTCACTAGTTTAGCAAGTTTGATTGCTGGACAAAAGGCAAGACAGCTTATCAGGAACACAGTCAAAACCTACCAGTTTGAGGGATGAGAATAAGACTTTAGCAGAGAATTGTCAGAAGCCCTTAATCGAATGAACATGTTCTTCCAAAACTTAATTTTCTAGTTCAATATTATTTTAAAATGTATTTATGAATTTAGACACCAAAAATTTACATGTATACAGAATACCAAGAATGGTATATGAAACTGAATTTCCATTTTGTAGCACTTACTTTTTTTAAAAGTATGTAACAAATTTCACAAATTATTTTTAAAACTGTCTTGTCAATGCTTATTGTATTTCCTTCTGTTTTATGCATGTTTTAAAAAATGTGTCTATGATCCTTTGGGGAGGGGCATGCTTTTGCTTACTCTCTCTTCTCCTCAAACTCTATATGGATACTATTTTACCTCCTATTCTAAATCCAGAAATCATTTTGAGAACAGCAAATAAGGCTTATGAAGTCAATAAAAATCACACTTGAAAAGTATCATTATCTTTTAAAACTTACATAAATGAAAAATAACTAGACAATACAGAACATCACCAAATGCCTTTGATGAGAAAAATTTTCTTATGAATTAGAAAATCAACATAAATATTCCTACATACAAAGGAGACCATCAGGAAGATAATTCTGTATAAAGTCATGACTATTACATGTGGCTTTTAAAATATGTATAAAACTACCACATGTACACATATTTATAAATATGTATGTATTTACACTTGTGTGGATATAGATATGCATACCCACAAACATATGTAATTTTGTATTTAGATATATACGTCAATTTAGCATACTGGTACAACACTGTCTTGCTTGTCTCTCAACTCTTCTTTTGCATATTTTTTAAAGTTTCATTGATTTTTTAAAAATCTTTTCTTTTTTCAGAACACTATTACTACCTCACATCTCTCCCCGTAAGCCCCACCTTCCCTTTTAAAAAGTAAGATAGTAATAGACTGCATATAGATGTGTAAGGAGACAAATTTTCAGACAACTAATAAAACAAGTTTGGTTAACTATACATAATTATTACAAATTGTTTTCCTTTACAATGTTGTAATCATTTTAAGAATAGTTCTTCTAGCTTCATGAATCAGTTCATAAGTTTTCCCAGGTCTCTCTGAATTCATCCTTTTGACCATTTTTAGGGTGAAATAAGTACGAAACAAATGCTGGTTGACTACTGACTAATAAGATTCCGTGATTCCCATTTCATAAGTAATCCAAACATTTCCCAATTAGTAAGTGCTAACTTTGTTTCCCATTTTTTGCTACATCAAAAGCGCTGCTGTAAATCTTTTTGTATGTATAGGTCATTATTTCTCTCTGATCTCAATGGGGCACATGACTAGTGCTGATATTGCTGCCTAAAGGATATGGTAGCTTAGTGATCCTTTATAGTTTCAAATGGCTTTCTAGTTTGTTTGGACCACTTGATCAATACTGCATTACTGTGCTTATCTTTTACAAGCATCACTTCCAGCAATGATCATCTCTCTATTCTGATGTCTGTACCACAATATGATATGATAGGCATGAAGTCGATCCTAGGAATTGTTTCAATTTGCACTTTTCTTATTAGTTATTTGGATTATTTTTTATGGTTGACATCAGATTTCTTCCCTTGAGAACTTCATATTCATATCTTTGGATTCAAAAATGGCAACATATGTGTGTCAATTTCCTCTATCTTTTAGACATCAGATCTTTATTCACAGAAATTTGGTACAAATATTGGTTTTGTTTGTATAGAAGTTTTTATTCTTAAGAAATCAAAATGGTCCATTTTATCTCCTGTGATCCTCCCTATATTTCAACTGGCCAAAATCCACAGTTATGAAAAACATAGCTCTTCTTCTTCCTCGCTGATTTGTTTATGATATGGCCTTTTAATCTAGGAAAAATATTCAAGTTGAAACTCATCCATCTTTGTTGTAAGCCTATCTCCAAGAAAGTTTTCATATTTTCTAAGTAGCAGTATCCTTGAGTTGCATTCAAAAGGTATGCTATTCTGTTTAATTGATGCTGGTTCTTTGTGTCCCTAATCTGTTCCCCCAGTAAACTTTTCTATTTTTAAAGATATACCAAAAAGTTTTGATTACTATTAATCAGTCAACAAGCACTTATTATTTATCAGGCATGACATTAAACTCTGAGGGCAAAAGTACCTTGTCCTCAAGGAGCTAACAGTCTAATGGAGGAGATAAAAATCAAGCTACTATGTATGCACAAAATATAAAGTTTGGTAGTATAGTTTCAGATATCTTTCTGGTATTTCTGGGATGTTTTCTTTTCTTTTTTTTTTTCCTCTGAAGATGTTTGGGATTCTTAACCTTAGTTGCTCCTGCATGAATTGTTATAATTTAGTTTAGAGGTCAATAAAGTTTAATAGATTTGATTGGTGTCGATTTGGATAAGGTATTACTATCATTTTTATTAGATTGGCAAAGAACAATTAATTCCTCTCCAATTATTAGTCTTCCTTTATTTCTATAAAGATTATTTTCTAGTTGTTTTCATAGAATTCCTATGACTAATTTTTAAGTGACCTCGTAAATATTTTATATATTCTGCCATTGTTTTGACTAAAAAGTCTTTCTGTTTCTGCTCATAAGAAACATTAAATGATGATGATTTATGTGGATTAAACTCCACATTCTACAACTTAACTAAATGTTATTCACTGTTAGAGGCAAGTCAGTTAACCTCTCAGTCTGTATCCCTAGTGTTTCTGTAATTTTTTAATTAAATTTTTAGTGTTCTCTAAATTAAAAAAATATATATATACTTGTAAAAAGTAAAGAGTTTTGCTTCTTCTTTATTTATGATTATTTCAGTTCTTGTCTTACTGCTATAATAGCTGGTGCATCTAGAACTCTAATTAAATATTAGTGATATCATTTTGCTTTATGTAATCTTTCTGGAAAGGTCTCTAATATTTTCCTATTACAAATGATTTGACTTTACTTTATTCTTAAAACTTGTTGAGATCTCATCAACTCCCATGGATTCAATTATGTCCATAAAGATCTGATTCTCAAATCTAAATATACAGCCATTTTCTCCTAAATTTCAGTCTCACATTTTTTTTTTTAAATTAAACCCTTACCTTCTGTTTTGGAGTCAATACTGTGTATTGGCTCCAAGGCAGAAGAGTTGTAAGGGTAGGCAATGGGGGTCAAGTGACTTGCCCAGGGTCACACTGCTGGGAAGTGTCTGAGGCCAGATTTGAACCCAGGACCTCCCATCTCTAGGCCTGGCTCTCAATCCACTGAGCTACTGAGCTGCCCCCTCACATTACCTTTTGAATATCCACAAGCATCTCAAATGTCCAAAAAAACATTTCCCCCCAAATCCTCCTATTTTTGTCAAGAATATCAACAATCTCTGAATCCCTAAGACTGACAAATGTCATCTTTGATTTCTTAGTCACCCTCACCCCAAGTACCAAATCTTACCAAGTATTTTTTTTTCCAGCTTTACAATATCTCCCCATACATCTCCCCTTCTTTCCATTCCCAAAGCAGCCACCTGATTAATTCTAAGACTGAAGGTAAAAGCTAAAAAATATTTTTATAACTTACTCTTCTGGTTGGTCTCCCAGCCTCAAGTCTGTCCCCTTTCCAAATCCCCCTTCATTCAGATGCTAAAGTGATTTTCCTAAAGTATGGGTTTGACTGTTTCATACCCACAAACAACAAACTTCAGTAGTTACCTATGACCACCAAAATCAAATATAAAATGCTATTTGCAATTCAAAGCCATTCACAGCCTAGTCTCTTTCTCACATCCCAGTCTGCCTTTCCATGTACTCTGTTGACCCAGCTTTTCTAGTTTAATTATTCCTCACATACAACAATCTCCTTTTTGATTCTGTTTTCGATGGCTGTCTCCCCTCTGTAGAATGTAGGACATCATGGTGTCCTTCAAAACTCAGTACAAGAAAGTGCTTCTGCAGGACACCCATTGAGCCCCTTCTGGTCTGAATATAAACCCTTCCCTCTAAGACTACTTTCCATTTGCACTATATCTATCACTTATGCTTATAAATAAAGCATTATTATAAAATGCCTCTGCTATGACTGCCACTGTACGAAAGAATAGGGATTTATTACAGTATTTGCCTTCAAAACAAGCTTAGTATTCTCCCTTTTGAGTAAGGACTCTTAGAAGAGTAAGATCATTAAAAGTACAGATTATATTTCAGGTTGTATTCCCAGCCATAGTAAAGACATAATAAGTATTTGTTGACTACCTGATTGACAAAAAAAAAAAAAAAAAAGTTAAGTTACATATTGTCGAAATCCTTTACAAAATCCTGTGGTTTTTTGTTTTACTATTGTGTCATTTGGAATTATTGTAAGCCCTGAGAGACAACAACTCCCTGGACTCCCTTCTACAACTTCCCCCAACAACTCCCACTTCCTTTGTGGGAGGTGTTGGAGAAAGTACAAAAGGGAAAGTTTGGCGCCTTTTCTCTCTCAACCCTGGAGTCTCTGCTCTCTAGAGGACAGAGGCTATCTACCCTAATCTCTCTTTTGGTGCCTTTTTCCCTTTCTACCTCCTAGTTTTCCCTAGACTTTCCCTTTCTAATTTAAATAAAACCTAGCTATTCTAAACCCTAAAGTTGCTCTCTGATGTTTTATTTGAATCCCAAAGGGCTCTGGTCAATTTCCCCCTGCCTACACCTACCTTCCTTTTCCTTCCTCTACCTTCCTCTCTCCTTTCTCCCATTCCATTCATCCTTCCTACCTTCATCCCTTCCTAATCCCCCTCACACTTTTAATATGGTCTATTATATTCACAATAGAACTGACCCTGCACTCACTATAAATTCAAGTTGGTGATAGTATGATATTTTTTTGCATATAGCTGTGGCCTCATTACTAGTTTCATAGTATCTCTGTATCAATATTCATCATAGATACTATCCTATAGTTTTTTTCTGTATTGTCTCTCCCTGGGTTAGGTATCAAAACCATTTACCACAGAGTTTGGAGTTTCTTATTTTTACGACAAAAAAATTATGAACACACACAAGAAATAGTGCTTTGATTATTTAATAGAATTCACTGCTAAAGTCCTTCTGATAAAGGATTTTTTTTTCTTTAGAAGTACATTTGGCAGCTAAGCAGCACAGTGAATAATGCTGGACCTTGAGGTCTTGGGCTCAAATCTGGCCTTAGACACTCATTTCTGTGATCTTGGGCAAGTCACTTAACCATGTTTGCCTAACCTTTCCCATTCTGTCTTAAGAACTGTGAGAAGGTAAAGGTTAAAAAAAAGGGGACAGGCTGGGTAGCTCAGTGGATTGAGAGCCAGGTTCAAATTTGACCTCTGACACTTCCTAGTTGGGTGACCATGGGCAAGTCACTTTACATCCCATTGTGTAGCCTTTACTGCTCTTCTGCCTTGGAACCAATACATAGTATTAATTATAAAATGGAAGGTAAGGGTTTAAAAAACATTTTTTAAAAGGTTTTTAAAAAAAAAAAAAGACTCCCACTCTAAGATTTGGAGTGAGGTAGGTTGAGAAGTTATGTCTTGTCCTTTTTTTTAATACCATTCTAAGGCTTTATGGAGAAGGTCCCCATGAGGCATTATGGGGGCACAAAGGAAGCAGAGCTCACTATGAGAGACACAGATCCCAGGCTGAGATCTTTGCTGAAGATCCACTAGTGTGGATGCAGGAGGCCCTGGTCAGCTTAGGTTGAGAGTGAGGCCTAGAGACAGGAGGTCCTGGGTTGAAATCTGACTACAAACACTTCTTATGTGACCCTGGACAAAACATTAAACCCCAAATGCCTAGCCCCTTACCATTCTTCTCCCTTGAAACCAATACACAGCATTATTTTCTAAGTTGGAAGGTAATAGTTTTTTTTTTAACTGCATTTATGGTTTGCTAGATTTCTTTTTATAAAAGTGGGATATTTAAATTTTATTTCGTGTTATTAATCTGAGCATTTTGTGATCCTGAAAACACATTTGACGAATAGGGTTTTTTGGTATATAACTGGACAAAAGTCATTATTAACTTTCTTTTTATTTGTTGCACATTTTCCTTTTTTCCTTTTGATTTTAGCAATTTGGTTTTCTTTTCTTTTTTAATCAGATTACCAAATAGTTAATCTATATTATAAGGCTCCACACTGTATGTATGTATGTATGTATGTATGTATGTATGTATGTATGTATGTATGTATGTAAATGAAAAAAGCTCCCAGTTCTATTTTACTATTCAATGGGTTTTACTGATTTCAATTCTGTAAACTTTCAGAATTCCTGTTTTTGATGCAGTTGCATTTCTTTTTATATATTGCTTTTTTAGGTTTTTTTAGTTGCATGTTTAATTCACTGATGTTTTTCTCCTTTCTTCTTTGTTTAAAGTTTTGAGAAATATATTTTCTCCTAAGGACTGCTTTGATTTGAGATCACATGTTTTATTATCTCAATGTCATTTTCTTTGTGAAAACTGCCCATTATGTCTCTGATATGTTCAATGACTAACCATTCTTAATGATTAAATTATTTAATCAACACCTATGTATGAATCCCTTCCTCAATCTTCATGTAATTTAAATTTTTATTACATTATGGTGAAAAAGAATGCATTCATTATTTCTTTTTTACATGTATTTATTGAGCTTTTCAATGTGTCCTGAGATATAGTTAAATGTCGTATAGCCAAAGTTGATGAGACCTTTACATTCAATAAGCTCTGGATATCTAGAATATCTAACTTTCCTAAAATTTTATTCAGCCCCTTAACTTCCTTCATAAAATTTGTTATATTTGTAACATCTTAATGAGGATATATCACACTGACTCCTGCAACTACTAGCATTTACTATCAATTTCATCTCCCTGTAATTTAAGTAACTTTTTCCTTTACGTTCTTACATGCAAGACTTTTTAATGTATTTCAGTTTTTTATATTATTTCATTATCCACAGTATTTTTAAGTTTAATCAACTTCCCCATACCACTTTTAAAATATTTCTTTTTATTCTACATTTAATAAACACCAAATATATCAACACCTACAAATAAACAGAAGATGAAAAAGAATGTATGTTACATTACAAATCACTACATATAGCTTGCTTTTTAAGTATAATAAATTCATTATTTAACTTTCAAAAGTTGTCCAGTTTGACTGATTACCTCTGGTCTTCCTTCTGTTCTGTCACAAGCATTTTTAAAAAAAAAAGTTTCAATGACCCTCTGGGGGAATAAGGGAGATGACCTTATTCATACTAGTCTATCTCTTCCTCCAACTTCTTTCCAACAAAATTATAAAATAAGTAAAACATCTATATATATTAAAAACAAAAAAATTCTCACAATGACCACATCTGAAATTTTATATCTTGTTCTACATCTTGAACCCAACACTCCTCTGATGTAAAAAGAATTTGGCATGTTTTATCATTGGTCCTCTGGAAATCTGGATGGCCACTGCTTTGATCAGAGTTCTTTACCAATGTTTTTACTTTTGAAATAATTCCAGGTTTGCTCACTTCACTCTTCATTAATTCATACAAGTCTTCACAGGTTTCATTGAAATAATCTACTTCATGTCCATTTTACTCATATAATTTGTTCAGTCACATCCCAGTTGATGGATATTATCCCACCTCCACCCCCGCTTCCCCCCCCCAAGACCTTTACTACAAAAAGAGCTATTATAAAATTTTTTGATACATAAAGCTTCTTTTCCTTTTACTTTATTTCTTTAAAGGTCTAAAAGTAGTATTACTGAGAAAAAAATAGAGACAGTTTTGTGACTTTATGGGCATAGTTCTAAACTGTTTCTGAGAGCACCACAAACAGGATGTTAAGTTTCTTGTTTTCCCTCAGAATCTTCAACAATTGTTATTTTCCATTTTTGCCTTCTTTGCCAATCTGACTGGCTTCAGGTAGAGTATTACCTTTGTTTCAATTTGCAGATTTTTATTATTTGTGATTTGGAACATTTTTGTTTGCTTTTTTTCTAAATCTAAATCTGAGGAGTTCCTATTTCATTTTAATAAAGTCTTTTTGATGGAAAGTCTTTAATCTAACATTTTTCTTTTTGTATTAAGTTCTGAATACCAAAGAAATGAGCATGTCTGTATCCCTAGTGGAACACAAAAAGAAAATTCTATTAGAAATATAAATCCTGGGGCAGCTGGGTAGCTCAGTGGAGTGAGAGTCAGGCCTAGAGACAGGAGGTCCTGGGTTCAAACCCGGCCTCAGACACTTACCAGCTGTGTGACCCTGGGCAAGTCACTTGACCCCCATTGCCCACCCTTACCAATTTTCCACCTATGAGACAATACACCGAAGTACAAGGGCTAAAAAATAAACGAACGAACGAACGAACGAATAAGTATATGTGTGTATATATATCCTTCACTTTTTTGGTTACTCCATTCTATTTTTCAGTGAGTCAGCTACTTGGTAAGTCTACCTTCTTTCCTGTATTATTTACTGTCCTGGTCTGATTCCACCCCTCCCCGCCACCCCACCCCCCCAATAGCTGAGATCTCTTGCAATACATCCTCCAGATGTTCTTATGGCTCTGATTTTCAAACCACCTTTTTCCCTCTGAGGCTCTTTTGGCAACATTGTTCTCTTCTAATTTTACCACATGGACAACTTAGCAATATTATCTCTTCATTTTCTTCACACAATATCTTCTGTTTAGTACGTTGTGTTCCACCTCTTTACACACCATTGGATGAGGTTGTCAAGTACTGTTTCGTTCTATCCCCACATTTCCACTTTTTCTAAAATAAATTTCCACCTCCACTGGCATGCCTGTGCTCAGAGTACTAGGCTTCAGGCTCTGTCACAACCTCTGATTAGAATGATGACAGAACTTTAGATGTTTCCCTGAGCTTGGGCTTATCTTTCTCCTAGAACCTCAAGTCATTTGGCTGCCTTTCTGGGCTATCCCTTGGCTGGATGGAAACTTACTACTATTTCTCTTTAAATTTCTTAATGTTTATTTGATCTAATACCCTTTCTATTGTAAAAATGAAATTTGGGGAATGCCATTCTAAAAATATATATATTTCTATGGACAAGGGAAATGTATCAAAACTACATTTCCCGTGATCCAACATGGTCCAACTGATTTCCGTTTCCGACGTCTTGACGCAGGGGAGAGCTTAAATCTCCTGGGTTAGGAGGGAGTGGCCTCTTTTGCCAGTAGGCTCTTTGCTAGTAGGGTCTTGGCCAGCAGATTTGGGAGGTAGAGACAGGAAACAAAATGGAGGCGGCAGGTTTGAATGCTTACAAGCGCGTGGTCTAATGATTTTATCTATCAGCATGGCTTTAATTAAAATACTAATATATATATTTATACCAGCCTTTATCATTTTTCATATTTATCACTATTGATGGAGCATATGAGAAATCTATGTTCATCTCTACGACCTTTTATTTTGCCATTTTAACAAGTAATTCCTCCAAAAATGATTTTCCACTTATTCATTTAGTGTCTGTATCCCAAAGCAGCTTGCAATACATGTTTTATAAATGTTTTGTGATTAGTCAGAAACAGCATCAGATAACACTGTAGCCAGCAAACTGTAACATGGTTACAGGTGTTAAGCAAAAAGACACATCACTTATGATACCTAAGAATGGGTTTGGTAAAATATCATTGGCTCAATCATTAAGATATTGGGGGACATACATAAGTCATTACAGAAAAATACTGTCATTAAATTTAACTTCCTAATAATTCAGTAGGAGTAGCATATTGAGAGGAGAATGATAAAAGGAGAGCACTTCTCACACTGGAAATATTCTCTAACTCAGAGGCCTCACCTTTTGAATGGCTGGTTCTTTCCCCAAACCTCCATTTTAAGGAGGCTCAGGCCAAAGATATCTTCATTTCTTTTCCAGACTGTCCTGCTAACACATGTCCACAAGACTTTCTCTACTAAGTCCCAAGTCTCATTAGTATATTCCCTAAAGCTCCCCTCAGCCCCCATCCCCAGCCCAGCTCCTTTGGAAGGCTGTCTTCTCCCCACTGGAATCTAAGTTCCTTCAAAGCAATGAGTGATTTTATGCTTTACAATGCTTAGCAGAGTTACTGACACTTGTTTGTTGATTGACAGGTAAAAGGGCTACTTTTATAAGATCACAAGTCACTGATTAGAACTAGATAGGACAAAAGAAGTCATCTGGTCCAATTGACTAATTTTCCAAATGAAGAAACTGAGGCCTAGATAAGTTAGAAATTCAATCAAAGTCTAATTAGGGAACAGCAGTACAGGATTTATGTTCCTCTAACTCTAAATCTAGCACTCTTTCACTGAACTAGAAATCTCCTCCCATTCATTCAGATCAGGGTAACCAGTTCAGAGTCAAATTCTTTAGCACCAAAAAAAAAAAGATTGTCAATTTCTTTCCAGCTGAATAATAGCTCTTTGCTCTTTCTAGCATCAATGGATAATAAATTAATCTATTATAAGCATTGAAAAGAAGTAGAAGTGATTTCTAGAGTTGCCAAGACATGAGTTCAAGTCCTGATTCTGACATATATTGGCTGTGTAACCCTAGGAAAGTTTATAGACATGCCTGGAAACTCTCTAAGATGACAAATTGCTGATCTGTATTGATTGAGGGAAAGTATTCATTGGAATTTCCCTATACCAGTGAAATTACAGTTATGGAACCTCTTCTAGCACCCAAAATATTAAAATCATATTGAATGCAGACAAATATAACATTTTCCTGATCATCAGAAACAAGGTTTGTATTTGAATGAACTATTAATGAATGACTAAAGCATTTATCACACACAAAGCCCTGAACTAAGTGATGGAGATGAAGGGATGAAAAACAAAACAGGGCCTTCTTTCCGAGGGTTCAAACTCTAACAGGAGAAACTATATAGATCAGTGATGAGCAAACTACGGCCGGTGGGCCAGATGCAGCCCCTGAAATGTTCTATCCTGTCACATGACATTATTCCTAATCTGACAAATACAATGAATAGGATACAATACAATGAAACTTCGAAAGAGTTGCCTTAGAAACAGACTGACAGATGAGCATTTCCTTTCCTTTGGCCCCCTCTTTAAAAAGTTTGCCCATCACCGCTATAGAGAATGTTTCAGCTGTAAGTCAGAAGGAAAGTCCTATGGTGTTTAGGGTACAATAATAAAACTGATAAGAATGCCATTTCCACAGATAAGCTCACACCAGTTGCTGAGGTTGAAGCATTTCATAGTGCCAAAGACTTGAGTAGCCCCTGCACAGTCTCCTCAGGGCTTGCTTCTCAGGACAATGACTGAGGATACTAGGCTGAGTACCGCCATTTTCCAGGCTCTTGGGCTGGGCTGTCTCCACTGCAGGGTACAGGTGGTAGCATGGAGCCTTGCCCTATGCTGCTCATACTGTCACCTGTCTTTCCTCCACAGGGCCTTGCTACTAAAGCAAGCTGATTGTCTGCTCTGTGAGTGGCACATGGTTGGCTCCTTCTCCACAGGAGTTACTTTCCCATATATGATGGCTGTGAAGGCTGGACTAGAAGCAAAACAGTGTTGTGGAGGATCACCTCATTCTGAGGGCTCTTGAGCTCAATTGCCTGATAGTGACAGCTGGTCAGCAGCTACTGCTATTGCTGATAAGGAATGTGGGCCCTTTCCATGGTTTCTCTCCTCAGTGATAACTTGGAGTCTGGACTGGAAGCAAGTATAGGTGGTTTGGGGAACTTATGCTACTCCAAGGACCTTGGGCTCAAGATCCCGAAACTGTCTCCACTAGAATATGAAAAAAAAAAAAATGAAAGAAAATATGGTCAAGGGAGTGGTATTGGCCTGATATGGCCAACACATGTTTTCTGTCTCTCCCCAAGAGTGCCTTAGTGTTATGTTATACATATATATAAATGGCATTATATAAATATAAACTTTTACTAAATTGCTTTCCTGAACTAAAATGTTTCATTTTATAATTTTTAATTATAATGTTTCAATCAGAAGTTCAAAAAGCAACCTTTTAAAATGTGCTTTGGGCAGTTTGTCCCTACACATGCATATGTCCTTTAAAATGCTGAATCTAATAGCTGCGATTTTTGTGGTGGCAAAAAACTGGAAAAGGAAGTATGTCCTTCAATTGGGGAATGGCTGAACAAACTGTGGTATATGCGGGTGATGGAATATTACTGTGCTCAAAGGAATAATAAACTGGAGGAATTCCATGTGAACTGGAATGACCTCCAGGAATTGATGCAGAGTGAAAGGAGCAGAGCCAGAAAAACATTGTACACAGAGACTGATATACTGTGGTAAAATCGAATGTAATGGACTTCTGTACTAGCAGCAATGCAATGACCCAGGACTATTCTGAGGGATTTATGGTAAAGATGCTACCCACATTCAGAGGAAGAACTACAGGAGAGGAAACACAGAAGAAAGACAACTGCTTGAACACATGGGTTGAGGCAGACATGATTAGGGATGTAGACTTGAAACTACCACACCAATGCAATGATCAACAATTTGGAAATTTGTTAAAACCAGTGGAAATGCGTGTCGGCTATTGGGGGAGAGGGGGTAGGGGAAAGTAAGAACATGAATCATGTAACCATGATAACTTTTCTAAAAAATGAAAATTATTTTAAAAAATTCTGAGCCTAATAAACTATAATTTACAAATAATAAATACTCAATACATGTGTGTCAGGTCTTGAAATCACAGTGTATCATTTAGCACACTGCTCCAATAAGAAATACATTAAGACAGAAGGGGAGAGGAAGAAAAGTGAACATTTTCACACAAATACATTCCAACTGCTGCACAATCTAGGAAATAGTTACTAACAGAAACAATTGGACAAAAAATGTTGAATTGCTAAATACTTTGCTTAAGCCTCTAAAACACAGTATACTCTGATTTAACAAATAATCTTGACTATATGTGGACATTTTAGAAAGAATTTAGGATGTTAAATTTAAGAGTACCAAATGTAATTTTTTTTACAATTTGGGAATATATAATGCCCTGAACAGTATTTAATACTTACATAGAGTACAAAGGTATATAGCTAATTCACAAATTGAGTAACCTTTAAATAACCAAACTTATTACTGATTCTCAAGTATTCTATGCCAAACATACATATATAAAAATTATTAAGACAATTCTAGGTTACAAAAGTGATTCTGAAAGAACATAAATTTTAAATTCTTGGTTTTTAAGTATGCCAGAAGACTGTAAAAGAGAGAAAAATTTAAAAGCTCTACATATTCCGTATAAGTATCCCACTAAAATTCAGTTACATTGATCTCATATATAGTTTCACAGATAAATTATATTTCCAAAGTATACTAGATATTGATAGTTTCAAACATATAAACTAGTTATTAGAATATTTTAAAAGAATAACGTTTATACTGATAAAATTATTTGAATGAAAATATGACCGAGAAAATCTGCATTTTAAAAATTCCTACATATAAGATTAAGTGTAATTTCAATTTCATAAAATCAGATGGCTCTCTTTCCCTTTGTTTTCACCACATTTTTCCTACCAACTTATTTGATAACACCAACAATGTCAAATAAATCCTAGTTGGTCAAAAGTCTAGGATTTTTAAAAATATCCTAAAGACGAAGATTTAGATACAAAAAAGAATTTTTCATTCTCTTCAACCTTGCAAAATCCATAACCCAAGTATAATTCTCCCAAACTGCCAAAAAAGAAATGTTGAGAAGGAAATTTCTAAATAGGTCACACACATATTCAAAGTTTAAACACAAGTTTAGAGCAATAATCACAGTTAAAATTATCATGGCCTGTAGAAAATTTTAAATGGTTTAAAAACAAATTTGGAAAAATTCATGTAATACCATATATAACAACGTACTAAAATTGCTAGCATATTCAAAACACAAATGACAACATTACATGAAAACAAATAATAATCATCTTTCATAAATTAAATTAATTCATTTACCACTCAAATTTTTCTTAATTAGAGTAGTAGTTGAATATTTCAGATATCTAAGAATTATAGACCTAAATTTCAAGGGAAAAGTTCTCAAAAGTAAAGATATTTAGAAAATCACACCAGTTCTCAGGAAACTCCATTATCTTTATTTTAATTACAAAATATTCACAGAAAATAACTATACTTCAGCCTGAATTCCAGAAAGTTAACAGATCTTAAGCAGGGAACTTTTGAATAAGTCCAATTAAGTTTTAAAATATTATGTCATATACAAGATTATGATGGCTAACACCAAGCAGAAAAAGAGATGATGCAAGGAAAAGGAAAAGAATTGGCCTAGTAAAATGGTGGTCCTGTATGAACTGAGCATAATTTAAGATGAATAAAAACACCAAAACTCTTAACAGTACTATGTTGTAAACTGCTTGTGAGTTTCTAAATAATTCCCAGAAGTCTAAAAAGAAGAGTGCCAGTTTACAATTTAAAATACAATCAAAAATAGTGGTATCAGTGGGCATATAGACATATATGCATTTTACACAGACACATCCACAGACACGCCCACTCATACACATATATACACACAAAAACTGACATGTTTTGGAAAATAAAAACTGACAAATCCCTACCTGAACCAACAGGAGAAGAGCCAACACTAAGACTTTGTAAACTTCCATTCCTGAGCAATGGAGGAGATTTCTGGAGACTAGAGCTTGTTAGACTCCCTGCAGCAGATGCTACAGATGAAGTTGGAGAAGCAGATGAAACGGAAAGATGGGAAGCACTCTCTGGGTTTCTGTTTCCCTTTGGTCGACCAGGCCCATGTTTGTTTTGTTTATTTCCTTTTCTCTTCTTCTCTTTTACAGTTTCCTCTTCTATGCCAGAACATTGGACTCGTTTGTATCCTGCAGCAGTGAGGCTGGCATTACCCAAGTCTCCAGGTGAATTTTCAAAATTTTTAGGCTGTGAAACAACTGCTGAAGTTGAAGGAAGACCAATTAAGGAACTAAAACTATTCACCCCCCCTTCCTGGCTTCCAGACTCTCCTTTATGTACATCTTTGGTTGATGACTGTTGGGAGTGAGTGTAACTCTCACTGCGCAGATCTGATTCTGTAAAGCTCAAGAAATCCTGAGGAGATTGAACTGAACTTCCAGAAGATGATTTTACGCTGCCTGGAGTTCCTGAAAAACTTCCTGTGGTAAAAAGACAGAGTGGAACAGGGGGAAAAGAATTGGATACAAAAGATCACATCAGCAAAACAGTTTAAATTATTCATTTGACAAAAAGAAAAGATTATGAATAAAATTGTTAACATGAAACTAAAGACTATTACTATGTAATGAATAAATGATAGGCTGCCCATTATACCATGTTTTAAAATTGACAGTTTAAAGTAAAACTACATATTATCAAATATATACTTTTTATCTCAAAAAGCAAGAGACAATGACCACTGTAATGTGATTTTTAAAGTCTACTAAAGAGCCTACCTTTGGGAAGACCTTCGTCCCTCTACTTTTTCCCCCAAGTATCTGTGCAGAAGCAGCTAAGACTATAAACAATGGCAGGGTATTCTTTGCATAACCAAAGCTGCAGGGAGACCTAAAAAGACTTTAATTGTACTTGGGGGGAAAGAAGGGAAAAGGGAACTTCATCCTCATTAAAACATTAACATTTCAAAGAGGACTTCAGTATTCCTGATGCACCTTATGATGTACCTTCTCTTTGGGTATGAGTATCTGATCAAATGATAAGATGAACAGCTAATTATTTGATGAAAGACATCAAGTATTAATTTTGCCATTTTTTATTCCAACCATAAAACACAAGGTTACAAATGCTGGCATGATCAGGGGTAGACAGGACCTCAACTTCCTAGATGTCTTTCAACCCATTCCCAGAACAGCTAAAAGTAAAATCAATCTTGGTGCCTTTTTTTACTCCCTTCTGTTCTCCTCAGGATCAAATGAAAGCAAAGAAGTAGGAGATAGAATGCTTTTAAATATCTCTTTCAAGTAACTAACATCATCCTCAACTAAGACCACCATGGGAGTATGCATATTTTATACGTTAACTGCTCTTATTTCATACTGAAAATTTAATAGTTATACCCAAATACAGCTTAACTATTATCTCTTCTTATAAAAAAGTATGGCAAAATATACTTTTTATAAACTGAAGCAAACTGACAAATTCTAACTGATTTCTGATCCAGCATATATGCTTTGTAAACTTGACCAATATCTAAAGCAATGAAAAGAAGCTCAAAATAAAGCATATTTTCAAATAGTAAAAAGAAACTTTGAAGAAATAAATTTAACAGCACAACATTTTTACATGTTAAGAAAAATCACATTACTGAGATCTATTTTTTATCAGGAAACACATAAGTCATCTAAATACAAGTATTTTCCATAAAGTTCAAAAATAAGAACTTTATCCAATCTTTTCACAGACATATAGAACATTCTGCTTTTAAATTCGCCAAATATTATGTTGGCTTGCCCATTAAGATCTACATTTGAAAACTACTTAAGTAAAAAGCATACATATTTAACAGTCTGCTTATACTATATAATTTTCATTATTTCAATGATTTAAGGACAACCAATTTTGCCACTTAATTAGCAGCTGTAAAGAGATTTTCCATCATACATCCTGATCTGTCACCATCTGTCTAGGTTCTACAATTTTTTTTTTGTTTTTACATCTGCTATTAAAAACTCACCAAAGCATAAATTAAATACTATTTAAGGATATTTAAGCATATAATATACCCAATACTTTGATAATACCTTAACATAACTCCTCATTTTGATATAAACCAAGAATAAATTTCCTTCATTTTCTTATAACTAAAATTGAAGATTCAAAAAAATTTATATGTGTAGTCTGATTTTTAAAATATAGCAGGAATATATCTAGTGTTTGTGTATCATATTGGCTTTTTGAAAATTCTTTTAAATTTTCATGAAGATGAAGGATTATTTGAATTGAAAGTCTACTTGAAAAAATAACAAAACAAAAACAAAAGAAAACAAAAACAATTTGCTCAAATGCAAATATGCTAGTGAAAAACAGGGTATTAATTACAAGTATTTTAGTGAGTCCCCTGTTAACAATATCATTTAAAATGAGAATTCTGCTTTATAAACGAACAATTTTCTTTATCCAAAATATACAGTAAATAAATTTTGGGGGTATCTACCAATTTTGTTTTACCTCTTAAATAATTCCTTAAATAGAAGGAATGAAAAAGAATTGGAAAAATTATTATGTCTAAAGTGTTCTTCTATGTATAAAATATACTATTCTACATTTTTCTGGGTACAGTTAACAGAGAAGTTTTATATAAGTATTTGTTTAAATGAACTGAATTTGAAAGTTACATTAATCAAATAATAATAAAGGAAGAAAAAAATTTTGCTTGTTATATCCCTAAACAGCTTACAGAAAACAGATAAAATGTTTGGCATGTGTGCGTGCACTTAACACCCCACTAAATAGATACAAGAAAAAATTAAAACAAAAATCTGATAGAATTAATATATTCTGAGCCACAGTAAACTGATTTTAAGCATATTCACTAGAAATAAATGACCATGCTTCAGAAGTACTGTGTTTTACTGAAAATGAGTCTTCATCTAATAGAAATTTAAAGGACACATTTTCTTCAAGATACATTAAATATTAGCAATAAACTGTTTTTTTACAATTTTAGAAAATGGAATTTTAATTGGAAAAGAGAAATAAAAGTGCCAAATTAACCAATAGAGAGGAAAGACTACTGCATAGCCTAAAAAGAAATTTGTCATTTGAAAATTATCACTTTAAAGCATAGGAAATATTTATAGTAACAAAATGCCTATGTTGTAATATAAATAGAAAAATCCAAAAGCTATTGGCATAAGAAAGCAATTATTTTTAATTAAGAGAAAATTAAAGGCTAGAGCTACAAAAATCTAAGCCAAAAGAAACAATCATCAAATCTTAAGCTGTATGTTTGTCATTTAAACCCCAATCTTAAGTTTCATATTTAATTCATTTATAATAAAAAAAATTCAGTTCAATTTCACAATATACAACAGCATATAAAAGAAACCATTGGTCATCTAAAAAAAAAAAAAAGGCATTTTTTTTGGCCTATTTCAAAACATATTAACCTGAACTGGGCAAATAGCCATTTAATTATTTTTAAATGTTCCAAGTTAACTTCTTTTATTAGCCAAGACTAAAAGAACAATAATCTTTTATAAAATGTAACTACTTTTGAAGAATAAGAAAACAATATTATAACTATAGCACCATAATTAATACCTTGCTGAAAAGGACTAGCTGCTGACACAGTTGTTCCTGGATTCCTTCCACCACCAGGCTTTCTTCCCCTCTGACCTGAGCTGTGACCTGCTGATTTCTTCCCTTTGCTCTCTGACCCTCTAGTCTCTGACACATCGTTTCCACTTGAAGTAAGTGCGGAGACTTCCTGGAAATTTGCATTTGTAAATCGAGCTGCTGTATCTTCCAAGCGCTTCAATGAGCCTGACATAGAGCTGTTGCTAGTGCTTGTGTATGTCTAACATTTGGATTCAAAAAAGGAAGTAAAAGAAAAAAGAAAAAAAAAATAAAAGGACTAAATTAGACCACCAAAAAAAACCCTCAGACTGCATGTCACCTTATGAAAAATGATTACTACATATTTAAGAATATACACAAGGAAATAACCTAAGTTTCATTTTCAATGCTACAAATCAAACCAATTTATATTATACATCTAAAAAAAAACCTTTAAATGTACTCTAACATGAATTAATATTATCCATATAGCTATTTTAAATTTATGTTTCTTCATAACTGGAATATCAGCTGACAATATGACTAGTAAAGCATTAGATTGCAGCAATCAGTGAAAGTGCACATTGCAGTAATAATCATATTAAATGACAAATAATAAAACTGAAGGTATCCTGAAACATCTTAAAACTACATTTTTATTATTATTAAATTATAAAACAATTTTGGCATTCAGCATAACAGGACAACTGCAAAGAACTAGGGGAGGACTACTTTAAATCACTATGCCCATGAGAATAGGAAGAAATCTATTAAGGACAGAGCAAGAATGTTTTAAAGAACTAAAGGAAGAGGGAGAAAGATGTTTTAAAAGACAGATTTAAGTATTCAAAATGGAAAAAATTTCAGTGTTGAATTCGTAAGAGAGGAATTACAGAAAAACATTATTTTCCAGAATAATACTTTAGAATTACTGTACTTCAAAATACACTTAAAATTTTATTGCTTATATATATCCATTGATAAATTATTTCCTTTTTGAAGGTTAATTTAAAATTTGCTTAAACAAATTTATTAAAATTTGTATGATTACACACTGTCCAATTAAAGGCATATGAGAAAACAAAAAATTGCCAATTTGCATACATTAATAAAAATGCCTCCAAATGTAAGATTTTATAGATGTATCCCTAGATGTATTTAAAAAAAAATCTAAGACTAAATATATTTCAAAAGAAAATAATTGTCTTTTAATCACAACAATATTCCTAAGGTGATAAGAGGAATCAAAACTTGCAAAATACATATTAAAATCTGAAACCTCCACCATATATCCACCACTCAATACAAACTATCAGATACATTAGAAAAATGAGGAGAGGGCTATGAACTCTGAGGTTTGTAAATGAGCAAAAATGGTTAAAGCTTTTAGGAAAATTGACGTTTGCAAATAGGGGGGAAGAAGAGGAAGGTATATATTCTGATGAAAATTAACTATTTACTGGGAATATTTTCTGATTTTTCTCTTATCTCACTACTCATTTTCCATTTTTCAAATATAAACACAATGTTGTCTAACAAAACAGATCTGATCACTATTCTCCTGAACTACACAATCCACAAACATGCCCAACAGGCTTCAAAGTGAGCGTAGTAAAAGATAAAATCCCATTTAACAGACCAATAGGATTTAAGTTGGTTAAACTTCATGGCTTACTTTAGAAACACGAACCTTTTCCATGCTGGGCAGGTCAATTTGGAAACCACCCCAGCTCACTTTTCAATCATTTTTCCATTAGCTTGGGCTGGTCCTGAAGTTCTCCATCCCACTCACATCTGACCCTGTATGACCCAGTGCAGGTCAAAAGCCATGTAAAAAAAACACATTGGTACTCTTCACTCATGTGTCAAGTGAGGGAAGGAGAGAAAACTCACTGGGGGTACTGTAAATGGAAATATAATATTAGCTTCTACATATATGTATAAATTAGGGTTGGTCAATTTAATTGGAAAATCTATTGCCCTAAAGTACAAAACTGCCCATATGCTGAAGACCATAAATTCAGTAAAAATTATTTATAAAATTTAAAATGTTAGAAAAGGCAATACAAAGAAAGCCATGAATGACAATGCCAAGTAAACTTCAATGGCCATAATTTAATCACAATTAGCTTTTTTACCCCTGAAAAAAATGGAAATTTTTAATCCTAAAAAACTTTGAAGTGATAATGGATTCAAAATACTCCATCATAGGAGAAAATGAACTTTAGTTAAAATATTAATTTTTTTCTACTTTTATCCAAAAAAAAAAAGAGAAAAGGAGAAGTTAGATTTATAAGTGATGTCAAACAACTAAACAAAAGTGGTACTAAGATAAAAAATGAAAAAATAAAACTAATGCTTATTCTCAAGTAAAATCATATTTGTGCAAAATCGTAATTTAGAGACCCACATAATTTTTTTATGTCTACATTATTCAAACATTTTTTCACCATTATCTATTGATACTTGGTCCATTAGAGGAAATTGGGACTAATCTAGAAAACAGACTTAGTCAAATGGACCAAGAGCATATATATATATATATATATATATATAGGGTGTAAAAAAAATAGGCAACCTCTACCTTTTTCATTATTACTAAGAGCTTTAATCTAGAAGGCTCAATAGTTAATATGTCAATTAAAGTAAAGCTCAACTGTCATCATGAAACTGAACACTAGTTATAATGTTTTCACAAAATTATCCAATATGTACTAACAAATAGCTTCCTAGCTTCTCTTAAATAATTCTTCATGAATCATGTCTTTAAAAATAAAACTCAACAGAAAAATATCTTTCTCCATTATTTAGGATTGCAGCAATTACTAACATAAAGGTTCATTTTCTCTATTGTAAGAATAGAAAACCTTTGAACTATTAAATACAAAAGCTAAATTACAAAATTACAAAAATAAAGATTTTTAAATTATCAAAAATTAAAATTTTGAACAATTAACACATATAATAAACATAAAACACAAATTATAAACCAGGAGATGTAGCCAATTCAATATTTAAATCCTAAACCAATGATATCAGAAATTTCTATGGCAAAATAATATTCAAGACATCAAAACAAGGCAACTTTCAAGAAAAAAAAGGGAAATTAAAAGTGAACAAAGGTTTTAGGATCTAGAAAAATTATAAGAGTAGCTGACATCATGTAGTACTTTAAGGTTTACAGAGCACTTTTTTTACACATTGTCTCAATGCCACCAAGTCATGACAAAATAAAATTTTCTTTCCTCAAAATCCCTGAAGCGTGCTAAGAAGGAAAGGTTAGTTGTAGTGGCCAAATTCTATCATATAAAAGAAAAGTTATATACATCCCTCCAGTAGTCTTAAATTTAACTCAATATTACAAAGCATAATTAGGTAAAGAATCATTGTGAAATATATCATTCTTCTAAAGGGTTTAAAATATGGAGTTTGGGTTCCTTTAATGGCCATGACAATACACAAAGCAAATGTTAATGGATCAAACCATAATAATGTATTAAGTGTCTACTATGTGCCAGACTATCCTGCTAGGTCCAAGAATAGAAAAACAGAAGAAAAACAGTCCATGCCCTCAGGGGCTTACATTTTATTGACAGACAACATATATATGTAAACATACATAATATTCAAAATAAACACTAAATCATTCTAGGGTCGGAGTTGGGGGGTATGGTGGGAGGTGAGACTTCACATAGAGGGTAACATGAACAGAATTATATGAAACTGGAAGGAATTAATGCGAATCATGGAGGATAGACACTGCAACAAAAATGGAATACTGTATATGAAGATCAAAAAGCTAGACCACAAAGTAAGTGGAAGAAAGTAACATTTACATTTTGTATTTATCTGTTACTCAATTCATCTGAATGAGTAGGCTGCAAATGGTACAGTGATGGGAGTGCTAGACCTGTGGTCAGGAAAACCTGAGTTCAAATCCAACTCAGACATTTGTTAGCTGTGTGACCTTGGAAAAGTCTCAGAGAAGGAATCAGTCATAATCTAGGGACCCAATTTACTGGTCTAGTACTAGTTGGAAACAGGCCCAGAAAGGTCATACAAAATTAAATCATTTGTTTTGCTAAAAAGTCAAAAGGATATATCTCCATAGAGGAGGGGAAATAATCATTAAATGAATGAAAATCCACTTTTAGTTGCTCAAATTAAAATTTTGTAATTACTTCCCCAAGATAATCATTTCAGAATTTTTCGTCCTCTCTGGGCTGAAGCAGTTAATGTCTCAGTGGATATAGAGGCCTGGGGTAAGGAGAAAGTGAGTTTAAATCTAGTCTCATACACAAGCTGTGTGTTTGTGGTTAATTTATTGAACCTCTTTCTTAACTTCCTCACTGTAGAATGGAGATTATAACAGCATCTCCTTCCCAGAGTTGCTGTGAGAATCAGACTGACCTATTATTTCTAAAACATTTAGCCCAGCACCTGGAACAAAATAGGTGTTTAATAAATATTTGTACTCTTACCTCCTTAATTTTAACTACAAAGCAAAATTAAAAGAAAGCAGAAAACTATTCAATTGAAATGGTCATTTGGCAAATACAATACATAGTTAAAAACAAAATTTGGGCAAAAAATGGAAAGATTGTGGTTCAAAATGTGTATTCCTCTAAAAGTTGAAATACTGAGAGTTTCAAATAACTATGTTCATTTCCACTCAAATATAAATAAGGAAGAAAGATAAATACAACTTTTTAACATTTACGACAACAAAACCATTCCCTTTTATGATTCTCATACTAGAATGTATAGCTTTCTACAACTTTCTAGTCTTCTCCATAGGAATTCTTAGGTATCACTCCAGTCTAAAAGGGTGATGGGGTAAGATGGATAATAGCTAGGGGGAAAATGTCTAACCAGGAATGACAAGAGGTTGGTACTACAGGAACACAGTCTTCTAAATGGCTTCTTAACAAATAGCTCTGAGGAGTGACCAACTTGATTCAATCCAACAGTGAACTGAACCATTAGCCTAAATGCTATATTATCATGTAAGGAGCTGAACGGCAGAGCAACTGATTCATAAGCAATATCATACAGAAACAAACAAACTTGGAAGTGATCCTACAAAAAGGGAGAAATGAACATTTAGGATCAGGAATCACCAGATATATCTAAGCCCAATAGGACTTCTCCCTATGAATCTCATTTTCACAGTATTTTAAATGTGTGCCTCAAGAAAGATGTGGGCAATAATTAAAGAGCACACATCTTCCAGGCTCAGGTGAGATGTTTTTAACAACAGCCCTGGCTACCACTTCAGTAAATACCTCTTTTTTAAAGGCTAAGCAGTATCAACTGGTTAATCAATAGTGGAGAAGACTATATTAGATCAGAATGATTCATGAATGAGAATACCAAAAGTCACAGCTTCTGAGGGAAGAAGTTGTCAAGTCTCTATCTCAAGATCCAACCTAGTAGTACTATACAAGTTGGAAATGGGCTCAGACAGCGTACTACACAATTAAATCACATAGACTGCTAAAAAGTCAGATGGATATCTCTATTAGGGAAGGGGATACAACTGTTAAATGAAAATTAATTATGAAAAGACTAAGCAACCCTTTCTTGGTTTTTAAAAGTTATTTTATAATTAATGTTCCTAAAGTGAACATTTCAGAATTTTCAGCTTTTTTTAACCTATTGATTTATTTTTTCTGAGTTTTAAACCTTTACCTTCCATCTTAGAATCAATACTGTGTATTATTTCCAAGAGAGGAGAGCAGTAAGGGTTAGGCAATGGGGGTTAAGTGACTTGCCCAGGATTACGTGATTAGGAAGTTATCTGAGGCCAAATTTGAAGCCAGGATCTCTCGTCTCTAGGCCTGACTCTCAATCCATTGAACCACCCAGATGCCCCTTAGTTATTTACTTTTTTTTTTTTTTTTTTTTTTTTAAATAAACCCTTAATTTTGGTGTATTGTCTCATAGGTGGAAGAGTGGTAAGGGTGGGCAATGGGGGTCAAGTGACTTGCCCAGGGTCACACAGCTGGGAAGTGGCTGAGGTCAGGTTTGAACCCAGGACTTCCCATCTCTAGGCCTGACTCTCACTCCACTGAGCTACCCAGCTGCCCCCTAGTTATTTACTTTTAAAGAACTAGAGTCTATAAATGGAGAATGGGGAAAAGTAAAGGTGTATGAAATGAAAGGACTAAGATGGGGAAGAGGGCAAGTGTTTCAGGGAACTAAGAAGTTAAAATAAAAAAGTTTTCTGGAGCTAAAGTGTAATAGTCCATGAATAAAGTTATAATTGAGCTATTATTTATATGCTATATTTATTATATCTCATGCTATATAAATTTAATAATCTGTAAAATAACATAATAAATTATGATTATTTAACTTACTTTCTCAGTAGTAACTGTCAAAGAAGGAACCAAGGCTGGTGATGGTTCTGGTTGCTTCTTATGTTTTTGTTTGTGTTTGTCTTTTTCTTTATATTTCTAAAAATTAAGAAAAGTAAAATACAGGTTTAGATTTGTATGATGATCCATGCTAGTTTTACCAGAACAAAGTGGGTAAAGGATTTTTTTTCTTCTCACATTTACAAAGCATCTATTTACACTGAACACTGTCCTAGGTACTGAGGACACTGAAATTTATAGGGGATATTATCGGGGAGGGAGATGTGACTCGTGAGTATATAACACATCAAAAATACAAAAGCACATAGGAAGAAAGTAAAACAGACTGCATTAGACCCGAAATTTTGGGAAAGCTCATTATTGATAGGAAGAAATAATAAGAGGCTTCCTGGAAGAGATGAGATTGCATTTGAGGTAAGTTTTGTAAAGGAGAACTGATTCCAAAACCTAGAAAAAGGAAGATCATTGATAGCACAAAGAAAATCATGAGGAAAATCAAAAAAGTAGGGTGAATGAAAGCTTGTTTGGTGAATGGCACTTTTGGCAAACACATTAAGTAAATGAAGGGGAGTCATGCGATATAAAAGAGGAACGATAGGGTGGTAAAAGACTACAGAGCATTTAAAATGACAATGAAATGACTTGAAAATTCCCTCAGTAAGCAAAAAGAAGAAGTCACTAAAGACTTCTGAGAGCAGGGGTGATATGTACAGATAGATACTAAAGAAAGCCTCGTTTCTTAACAAAATAAAGGATAATAGGAAAAGGGAGAACTGATGGAGGTAGAAAGATTAAGAGACAAATGATATTGATCCCTATTCCAAAAGGCACAGGGAGGAAGAGAAAAGATGTGATAGCCAATATGGAAATAAAACTAAAAGACTAATGTACATCAACAGAGACGGGTCAAAATTAATATCAAAGTTTTGAACAAAAAAGAATGCAAATTGGGTGTCAATGATAAAAAAAAAAGAGAGAATGTTAAAAAAGAAAAAGGTCCAAAATTTCCTACTTAAGATACCTCATCATCATTTGGAGGTGAAGATTAAGAACTAAATCTCTGACAAGTTCCAACCAGCTACAAAAGGTCTTGAGTTCAGTCATAGCAACAGAAATTGTCTATTTTCAAAGAGCAAAACTAACTAAATTTAGAGTAATGCCAGCAAGCTAGAAAATACCTTCCAGTGATTTCATTGCAATTCATGAAAACAACAACAGGTACGTGGAAACCAGAACTATAGTTTGACATACAAATAAAGAATTGTGCTCTAGAAGCAGTATAAAAGATAATCAGTGATATATGCCTGAAAAAAGATGGTGGGAGGGTCATGTATCTTGAGCAAAATGTACATGATGAATAGCTTGCATGTCCAATCACTAATAACACAATAGCAATCAATCAATATACATTTATTAAACCCTTACTATGACAATGAGGATACAGAGAAAAACAAAAACAAAACAAATCCTAATCTCAAAGAACTTACACTCTAATATTTAAGCTTAGTAAATTGAAGGTCAATAAACAGCCAGTTGTGTGGTCCTCTCTTAGTGGAAAATAAACACATATTAGAATGGGAAGGTTAATAAAAGACTGTAATTTGTCTTGCTAGGAGTTTCCACACAGATAAAAGTAGAGATCTATCATCATTATCTTCATCAAGATGTATATGGATCTGTACAAAGGCATTATTTAAAATTTTTAATTTAATCTCCCCTCAACCATTACATTTGAAAACAGTTTTGAACATTTAAAAAAAGAATCTTCAGTTTCAAATTATCTCTCTCCTCTCTGATACAGATTTTACCTGTGCAATCATGTAAAACATTTTCTCAAACCAATCTTTTTGAGGAACGGAGGGAGGGAGAGAGGGAGGGAGGGAGGGAGGGAAGGAGAGGAAGGAAGGAAGGAAGGAAGGAAGGAAGGAAGGAAGGAAGGAAGGAAGGAAGGAAGGANAAGGTCAATAAACAGCCAGTTGTGTGGTCCTCTCTTAGTGGAAAATAAACACATATTAGAATGGGAAGGTTAATAAAAGACTGTAATTTGTCTTGCTAGGAGTTTCCACACAGATAAAAGTAGAGATCTATCATCATTATCTTCATCAAGATGTATATGGATCTGTACAAAGGCATTATTTAAAATTTTTAATTTAATCTCCCCTCAACCATTACATTTGAAAACAGTTTTGAACATTTAAAAAAAGAATCTTCAGTTTCAAATTATCTCTCTCCTCTCTGATACAGATTTTACCTGTGCAATCATGTAAAACATTTTCTCAAACCAATCTTTTTGAGGAACGGAGGGAGGGAGAGAGGGAGGGAGGGAGGGAGGGAGGGAGGTTTGCTTTGGTTTAGATTCAGACTGTATGAGTTCTTTCTGAAGCAGAAGGTATTTTTCATCATGAATCCTTTGGACTCTTAGCCAAGTCATGCGTTTTTCATTGAACGTTACTGCTGTCACTATGTATAATCTTCTGGTTTTGCTTACTTCACTCTGCTTCAGGTTCTGTAAGTTTTTCCAAATTCTTCTAGGTTCTTCTGTTCATCACTTTTTACACCACAAATAGCATTCCATTACAATCATAGACTATTACTTAGCCAATCTCTAATTAATGGGAATCTGGTCACTTTCCAATTCTTTTGCCCCACAAAGAAAGCTGCTTTAAATATTTTCTACATAAGGGGCAGCTGGGTAGCTCAGTGGATTGAAAGCCTGGCTTAGAAATAAATATATAGAGCCAAATAGAAAGATTCATTTGTACAATATACATGCATAATCTACAAATGGGTCTTTCTCCATTTTGTCTTTTTATCTCTTTCAGATACAAACGCAGTAATAGTATTGCCAGGATTCAGGGTATGTACCATTTTATAAACCATTAGGCATAGGTACAAACTGGTCTCCCAAATGGATCAATAGTCATTTCTGCATGACCTCAAAGAGCGTTAATTAATCTGTTGATATCCTTTGACCATTGATCAATTGGGGAATGACTTGTATTCTTATACCTTCAATTCATTTCTCTGTGTATTTGGAAGAGAGACCTTTATTAAGAAAGTAAAAAAATTTTTCATCATTATGAGTACTATTAATTACTCCAATCCTATTTCACTCCTTCTTTATCCTTTTCTCTTTTGCTTTCTGTCCATCCTCAAAAAAGTGCTTGGCTTCTGACCAACACATCCCCAAATTTGCCCTCTTTTCTACGAGTCACACATTCTATATCCCCTTTCCCCCCTGCTTTCCTGTACGGTAAGGCTGTTTTCTATACTCAATTGACTTTGTGTGTTCTTTCCTCATTGAGCCAATTCTGATGAGAGTAAGGTTCACATGCTCTCCTCCCCATTTCCCTCATCTTCCCCTCCACTATAAAAGCTCTTTCATGCATCTTTTATGTGAAATAATATGCTCCATTCTATTTTTCCTTTCCACCACTTCTCAATGAATTCCTTTCATGTCTCATTTTTGTTTTATTTTTATATCATCCCATAATATTTAATTGACAATGTTGTCCTCTAAATTATGTACACTCCTTGTAATTGCCCCCAAAATGACAAAGTTCTTTGGCATTTTAAGAATCACCTCTCCATGTACAAATGCAGATAATTTAACCTTATTGAATGTCTTTTAATTTCTCTTTCCTGTTTACCTTTTTGTGATTCATTTGCACCTGGTATTTGAGAGTCAAAATTTCCATTCAGCTCTGGTCATTTCATTAGGAATGCTTTAGTCTTCGATTTCATCAATATCCATTTTTTTCCCCTGAAGATTTTGTTGGATGATTCTTAGAAGTCTTGGTTCCTTTGCCCTCTGAAATACATACCAGGCATTTTAATGTAGAAGCTGCTGAGTCTTATGTTATCCTAACTGTAGCCTATGTTATATGAATTTTTTTTTGGTTTTTGTTGCTTGCAGTATTTTCTCCTTGACCTAGGAGTTTTTGAATTTGACTATAATATTCCTGAGAATTATCCTTTTGGAATCTCTTTTTAGGAGGTAATGCAGATTCTTTCCATTTTTATTTTGTCCTCTGGTTCTAGAATATCAGAGCAGTTTTCCTTGATGATTTCTTGAAAGATAATGTCTCAGCTCTTTTTTTGATCACGGCTTTTAGGTAGATCAATAATTCTTAAATGATCCCTCTTGGATTAATTTTCCAGGTCACTCATTTTTCCCATGAGGTACTACATGTTTTTTTAATTCCATTTTTTCATTCTTTTGACTTTGCTTGATCATTTCTTCTTGATGTCTCATGGAGTTATTAGCTTGTTTGCCTAATTATAATTTTAAAGACATCTTTTTCTTTAGTGAGCTTTTGTAACTCCTTTTTCATTTGGCTAATTCTACTTTGTAGAGTTTTTTTTTCCACAGTGATTATTTTATACCTCTTTTTCCGAAGGGGCAATTCTTTCAAATTTTTCTCTTCAGTGAATTTTTCTATTATTCTTCCATTTGGCCAATTCTACTTTTGAAGGAACTCTTCCCTGAATTTTTATGCCTCTTTTACCAACTGATCTATTCTTTTTTTTTTTTTGTATTAATTTCTTCAAAATGTTTTTGTGCCTCCTTTACCTAAGCTCTTAACCTTTTTCATGATTTTCCTCCATTGCTCTCATTTCTTTTCCTAATTTTTCTTTCATATTTGATTTTTAAAATCTCTTTTTAGACCCTCCATTAATTCTTTTTTGTACCTGAGAGCAACTCATACTTTTTCCTTGGGGGCTTTGGATGCAGCAGTATTGACTTTGTTGTCATCTTCTGAGATTGAGCCTATCCTGTCACCAAAATAACTTCCTACGGTAAGTTCCTTTTTCTGTTGCTATTTGCTCATTTCCCTACCTTTTTCTTTTCTTTTAGTATAGAAAACTGTTAAACTTGGACTCTATAACAGTGGTAAAGAGAACACTGTTCAAAGCTTTATATTCTTTGTACACCTGCCTTCAGAGATGGCAGTGGGGATCTATCGTCCAATGTAAGAAGAGGTGTGTTTAGTACTCTCTTGGCCTGTGCTCTGGTCTGTGAATAACCCCAAGCACTCTTTTATCACTTTGAATTGTGACAAGGGGTCCTCTGTTCCCCTGTGGATCCAAGGGCTGGTGTATGCAGGTGCTCCTCTTCACCCTGTGACTATACCCAAGAACTGTGATCTAGTTCATGTATAGACAATGCGACAAGAGCCTTGAACCCAGAGCCAGCAAAAGGACCCCTGTAATCTCCTTCTGAGCATGTGACTGAGAATTCTGGAAGCCTTGCAGGATGTTTCAGTTGTGTCCAAAGTCTGCTCCTTCAGTAGGGCCTACCCTGGCTTACTGTGCTCCACCTCCACTCTAGTATGCTAGATCCCTTATCCTGGCCTTCTAAGTTGTTTCAGGCTGAAAAATTACTTTATCTTGTCTTTTTGTGGGTTATGCTACTCCGGAATCCATTTGCAGGCATTATAGCACTGCTTTTTGAAGAGTAATTAGGTAGAAATCAGATATATCCCTATACCTTCTCTGCCCTCTTAGGTTCACATCCTCAATCCTATTTTTTCAATTGTTTTTTTTTTTCTTAGTGATTTTTTTTGTACCTCACTTTCCAATAAGCCAATTCTGCTTTTTCTAAGACATTCTTATATTCAGTGAATTTATATATGCTTTTTTATTTGGCTAATTCTGCTTTTTAAGAAGTTCATCTCAACGGATTTTTGTGCCTTTTATTAATTGGCCTATTCTGTTTTTTAAAGTATTAGATTCTCCAGAATTTTTTATTGCCTTCTTTATGAACCAATTCTTTTTTCATATTTTTCAGTATTAATCAATCATTTCTTTTCCCAATTTTTCTTCTCTCTGATTTTTAAAATCCTTTCTCAGTTCCTTCATTAATTCTTCTTGTACTTGAGACCAATTAATATTTTTCTTAGAGGCTTTAGATGCAGCACTATTGATGTTGTTGTCTATTAGTGCCTTTCCTCACCCTGGGACCTCAAACCAAGACTTCAATCTGGATCTGTATATAGGGAATGCAACAAAAGTCTTCCACCCAAAGCCAGATAAGAGATCCCTATAATCTCCTGAATGGTTGTCCAACTCCCCTTATGTTCTGTGGCTGAGAGCTCAAAAAGCCTTTGCTGCTGATTCAGCTGTCTCTAATGCCCCTTATAGTAGTGGGGCCTTCCTTAGTGTACTACTTTGTGCACCATTTCTACCCTGCAGCAGTAGATCTTTTGTGCTGCTTTCTAAGTTGTGTTTCACACCAATTTTTGTAGTTATATACTTTTCCAGAATTTTTTTAGAGACATTATATCATAATTGTTTGGAGGGTAATTTGGTGGAGATGAGGTGTGCCCATGTACCTTCTCCACCATCTTGACTCTATCACAGTAAATGTATTTTTAAACTAAAATTTCAAATGTATTTGGTCAACATGTATTCAGTTCCAACTTTAGAGTAGATATGTTTAAAGTGTTATCAAGTGTGAAAGAGCTCAAACATTATCCCCACAACTACCCTCTCAAATCCCTAATCATCAGAACTGTCCTAGTTTCCTGGATGAAGTAGGCTTTCAAGTCTACCTTGTACACTTGGAAAAGAATTCAACATTCACAGAGCAATTAATGCATCAGAAAGCTGAAAAACAAAGTAGTGTAGCTTAAAAGGGAAGAAGGTCTCTTCGCCTCCAGCACTGATTGTTGTCATAAAAAAAAAAAAAAGAAAGAAAGAAAGAAAAGATGGCATAGCCCTAATCACTTCTGGAGCATTTAAAAAGCTTTTATAACACAGAATACAAGGACATTTAGTCATGCTATCACTGGTGTGATGAAAATAAATGAGTGGAGAAAGGGGAGGGAAAGAAAAAGGGAGGGGGGGATTATAAAGTACTTTACATATACTACCTCACTGATCCTCAAGTATCCTGATAAGAAGAAATACTTTTGAGGGAGGGAGACACATATAGAGTAAAGTTAAGGGGATGGAGCTGGAACATAATTTATTATGCATCATCTAAAGTAAAAAAAAAAGAAGTAGCAATTATGATCTCAAGCAATATTAAAGCAAAAAATAGCTCTAATTTTAAAAAGATAAAGAGGGAAAGTAGGTACTGTTAAAAGATTCAATAGACAATGAAGTAATAGCAATACTAAACATATATAGTACCAAATGATATAACAGAAAAATTTTTAAAGGACAACTTAAATGAGCTTCAGGAGGAAATAGACAGTAAAACTAGATTACTGGGAAAGCTCAACTTTCTCCTCTCTAGATAAACTGAACCAAAAAAATAAACAAGCAAAAAGTGAAGAAAATTACTGAAATATTATTAAAATTATAACTAATAGATCTCTGAAGAAAACTAAAAGGAATTTAAAAGGGATATGCCTTTTTTTCAACAGTACATGGCCCCTACACAAAAACTGATCATGTAATAGGGCATAAAAACACAACCAATATCAGAAAAGCAGAAATAAATACTTTCTTTCCAAAGCATAGAGCAATTTAAATTATCAATAAAAGGTCCATATGAAGACAAATCAAAACTTAATTGGAAGCTAAATAATCTAATTCTAAAAAAGGGGCAGGTCACAGAATTATAGAAACAATGCAACAATTTCATTAGGGAGAATCACAATGATGAGACATAAAATCAAACTTTATGGGATATAGCCAAAGCAGTACGTAGGGAAAATTTTATCTCTAAATACCTATATTAATAAAGAAAAACCTGATCAATGAATTGAGCCTGCAACTAAAAAACACAAAAAAATCAGAGACTAAATTTGAAATCCTAAAAATAAAAGGAGAAATTTTAAAAACTGAAAGAATCATTGAAATAATAAATAAACTAGAAAGACTTCCAGGAATTGATGCACAGAGAAAGGAGCAGAACCAGGAGAACACTGTACACAGAGACTGATATAATGTGGCACGAATGAATGTAACAGACATTTCTACTAGCAACAATACAATGACCCAGGACAATCCAGAGGAACTGAGAAAGAACACTATTCACACCCAGAGAAAGAACTATGAGAGCAGAAACACAGAAGAAAAACATAGGATCAATCACATGGTTTGATGGGGATATGATTAGAGTTTTTTTGTTATTTTTTTTCGTAAACCCTTACCTTCTGTCTTGAAGTCAATACTGGGTATTATATTGGTTCCAAGGCAGAAGAGTGGTAAGGGCTAGGCAATGGGGATCAAGTGATTTTCCCAGGGTAACACAGCTGGGAAGTGTCTGAGGTTGGATTTGAACCTAGGACCTTCTGTCTCTAGGCCTGACTCTCAATCCACTGAGCTACCCAGCTGCCCCCAAGAGTTTTGATGTTAAAAGATCACTCTACTGCAAATATGAATAACATGGAAATATGTTTTGAACAATGATACATGTCTAACCCAGTGGAATTGCTTGTCAGCTCCAGAAGGGGGTAGGGAAGAGGGGTGGGAAAAAACATGAATCATGTAACCATGGGAAAATATCCCTAAAAAATAAATAAATAAAATTTTGAGCAGCAATGAAGAAATAAGACTAGGAGTTAGTTTATGATAAAATAAAATAGAGCATTGATTAATTTTATTAAAAGAAAGAAAATCAAATAACCAGTATCAAAAATACGAAGTGAATTCATCACGAAGAGGAAATTAAACAATCATTAGGAGCTATTTTCTCCAATTATATACCAATAAATATGCCAATCTAATTGAAATGGATGAATATTCATAAAACTATATATTGCCCAGATTAACAAAAGAGGAAATAGAATACTTAAATAACTACATATCAGAAAAAGAAATTAAACAAGTTGTTAATAAATTCCCTAAGAAAAAATCCTCAGGGCCAGATAGATTCACAAGTGAATTCTATCAAACATTTAAAGAACAATTAATACCAATTACATAAAGTACTTGGGAAAATAGGCAAAGGAGTGCTACCAAATTCTTCTTATGACAAATATAGCATGTTTACTAAATCCCAGAAGAGCAAAACAATGAAATAAAATCATAGTCCAAATTCATTAATGTAGATGTAAAACTTTTTAAACACTAGCTAGTAAACTACAGCAATATATCACAAGGATCATTTGCTATGATCAGGTGGGATTTATACCAGGAATGCAGAGATGACTTAATATCAGGATAACTGTCAGCATAATTGACTATATCAATAGCCAAACTAAGAGATATCACATGATTATCTCAATAGATGCAAAAAAAGTCCTTGACAAAATACCACACCCATTCCTATTAAAAATACTACAAAACAGAGGGTACCTGGGTGGCTCAGTGGATTGAGAGCCAGGCCTCAGACACTTCCTAACTGTGTGACCCTGGGCAAGTCACTTAACCCCCATTGCCTAGCCCTTACCACTCTTCTGCCTTAGAGCCAATACACAGTATTGACTCCAAGACAGAAGGTAAGGGTTTAAAAAAAAAAAACCTACAAAATATAGGAATGAATGGGCTATTTCTTAAAATGATAAAAAAAGTATGTAGCTAAAACCATCAGCAAGTATTATCTGCAATGGAGATCATTTTAAAGCCTTCCCAATAAGATCAGAAATGTGTAGCAAGGATGTCCATTATCACTACTATTATTTAATATTATACTAGAAATGTTAGCTTTAAGAATAAGAAAGTAAAGGAATTAAAGAAGGTAATAAGGAAACTAAGCTATCACTCTTGCAAATGATATAATGGTATACTTAGAGAATCCTAGAGAATTAGCTAAAAAACTAACTGAAATAATAATTTTAGCAGTTTCCAAATACAAAATAAGCCCACATAAATAGGCAGTTCTATATATTACCATCAAATGTTAGCAGCAAGAGATAGAAAGAAGTTCCATTTAAAATAACTCTAGACAATATAAAATACCTGGAAATATACTCGCCTTGATTATAAAACATATTGATTATAGGAATTATATGAACACAATTTCAAAAAACAAAGTCAGATCTAAACAATTGGAAAAATATTAATTGCTAATGGGTAAGCAGAGCTAATAAAAAATAACTTACTTATTCAGTACCATAGCAACCAAAGTACCAAATAATTAGTTTAAAGAACTAGGAAAAATAACAAAATTCACAGGAAGAATAAATGATCATGAATATCAAGGGAACTAATGGGGGTAAAAAAAGTAAAGGAAGGTGGCCTAGAAGGATCAGTTCCTCAAACTGTATTGTAAAGCACTTATCATTAAAACTGTCAGGTACTGTTTAAGAAATAAACTGGTGGATCACTGGAAGAGATTAGACACACAATGTACAGGAGTAAATGACATAGCAAACTAGTGTTTGATAAACCAAATTCCCCAGGTTTGGTATAAGAACTCAATTCAACAAAACCAACTGGGAAAATTAGAAAATAGTATGGCAGAAATTAAGTATACATCAATATCTTATACCCCATTCCAAGATAAGGTCAAAATGGGAATATGATTAAGATATAAAGAGTGGCAGCAAAAATAAATTGGGGGGGGGGGGAGAAACAGCTGGGTAGCTCAGTGGATTGAGAGCCAGGCCTAGAGACAGGAGGTCCTAGGTTCAAATCTGGCCTCAGACACTTCCCAGATGTGTGACCCTGGGCAAGTCACTTGACCCCCATTGCCTACCCTTACCACTCTTCCACCTATAAGTCAATACACAGAAGTTAAGGGTTTAAAATAAAATTTAAAAAAAATTTTTTTTAATAAATTAGGGGAATGCAGAATTATTTATCTGTCAAATCTATGGAAAAGGTAAGAATTTATAACAAACCAACAAGAGATACAGTACATAAGATATAAAGTACTTTTGATTACAGTAAATTAAAAAGCTTTTTGTACAAAGGAAAACGAACTGGGAAGAAAATTTTATAACAAATTTCTCTAATAAATGTCTCATTTCTCAAATTTATAGAGAGCAAAGTAAAATTTATAACATCATTCCCCAGTTGACAATAGTAAAAGGATAGAAACACAATTTTCAGATGAAGAAATAAGTTTTCAATAATCATGAAAAAATGTTCTAAAATCACTCTTAGAGAAATGCTGATTAAAACAATTCTGAGTTACTACCTCACACCTACCAGATTGGCCCATGTGGCAGTAAAGAAAAAGGATAAATGTTGGATGGGATGTGGCAAAAATGGGATACTAATAAGTTGTTGGTGGAGTTATGAACTAATCCAAATATATTCTGTAGGATTACTTGAAACTATGCACAAAACGGTACAAAACTATGCATACCATACCCTTTGATCTGATAATACCACTACTGGGTCTACAGCCCAAAAAGTTCATTAAAAAATGGGAAGGGATCCTCTTGTACAAAAATACTTATAGCAGCTCTTTTTGTGATGGCAACAAATTGGAAACTGAGGGGATTTCCATCAATTGGGGAATGGCTAAACAAACTATGATACAAGTTGGTGATGGAATATTATTGTGCTATAAGAAATAATAAGCAAGATAATTTCAGAAAAAGATGGAAAGATCTACATGAACTGATGCAGAGCAAAACAAACAGAACCAGGAGAATATTATACACAGTAATAGCAATATCGCACAATGATCAACTGTGAAAACTTGCCTATACTCAGCAATGCAATGCTCTGAGACAGTTCTGAAGGACTTATGACAAAGAATGCTTTCTGCCTACAGATAAAGAACTACTGGTATCAGATGTTGCAGATCAAAGCATACTACCTTTCACATTAGTTTATTTAGTTTTATTTGGGAGTTTGGGTTTTATATTAGTATTCTCTTACAGTAACCAATACATATATAAATCAAATTGTTTACCATCTCCAAGAAGGGAAAGAGAAGGAGACAATTTGGACTTTATACTTTTGGAAAATTTATGTTAAAATTATTACATATAATTGGGAAAATAAAATAGCTTAAGTCTCAATCCACCTCAGGTAAGGGTAGATCCAAGGAGATTTAAAGGCCGGTGTTGTGTTAGACGTTCTACTGGAATATCCAGCTAAATATATCCTATAACTAGAGATTTGAGTCTGAGGCTTGGGAGAGATGATGTTGTAGGAGTTATATAACCCTACTACAGAGGTTAACAGTAAGATATCATCTGGTAAGTTCTCTGCATGGTGGTGGTAGCTGAAGCCATGGAACAATATGTAGAGAGAAATTTGGTTACAAAGTGAACCCTTGAGGAATAAATCAAAATAAGTAATCAAGACTAGAAATCAGTAAAAGAGACAGAAAAATAGTAGTTAGGAAATGAGGTAGGAAAACCAGTAGCATGTATAATATTGAAGGGACAAAAATCTAAGAATCTTTCTCATAAGTTGTGACTGAGAAAAGGAAGAATGTTGCAAATTTAGAAAACCAAATACACAAGTAATAATATTTTAAAAACAAATTATTTCTAGCTCTCTTCTCCAGTGTTCTAACCTATTGACTAAGTCACTGAAAAGAGAAAGCTTGAAAACAACAATCCACATTGGTAACAAGTAACTTTGTAAGTGTTTCTAAGTATATAGGCACACAATACATTATCCAATTCAATGCTGATTAAGCACTAGGAATGTCCTATGCAAACAAGTATGCAATGGTGGCCCTTATAAGTTATGAGGTAAATCAGGATGTGCCTTTGGGGAAAAAACTCTAAGACCATTAGTTACAAAGGGAATACCTTAAATATATATGTACCACCTTATAAGAATGGTAAGCAAGAAAAATGGCCATGATGTTTTTAGAAAGGTATCTTGATTAAAACAGGATGATCTTAAATAAGGAAAACATGAAGTAATCTTTTTGAAGACTTCTGTAAAATTTATGAAATTGGGGGGGGGGGGGGTTTGGGGAGGGTCAGAATTCAAAATGAGAATTATCTTGAAAGATGATATATACATCACTCAGAAGAGAATTAACAGGGCAGCTGGGTAGCTCAATGGATTGAGAGCCAGGCCTAGAAACGGGAGGTCCTAGGTTCAAATCTGGCCTCAGACACTTCCCAGCTGTGTGACCCTGAGCAAGTCACTTGATCTCCATTGTCTACTCTTACCACTCTTCTGCCTTGGAGCTAATAAACAGTATTGACTTCAAGACAGAAGGTAAGGGTTTTAAAAAAAAAAAAAAAGAAGAGAATTAACAACTGGGGGGGGGGGAATAGCCCTTGAAGATCTGAACAATAGGCACTTTTGATATATAACATACTTGCATAGGTACTGGGTTCTTTTCTCATAGGGGAAGGAGAAGATTCTGATTTCATTATTTTTTTTTAATTCCCTCAAATAATGTAGATCTCTAACTTTTAGCTGAAAGAGCAGTCTAGGGCACTAAGTCAATTAGTCAGCATTTATTAAGCACCTACTATGTCCCAGGCACTACCCTACAAAGAAAAATCTAAAAAACAAAAATAAAGAATTGCTGCTCTCAAAGAGCTGTCAGTCTAGAGGCAGTTGGGTGGCTCAGTAGATGCAGAGCCAGGCCCAGAGATGGGAGCTCCTGGGTTCAAATCTGGCCTCAGATACTTCCTAGCTGTGGGACCGTGGACAAATCACTTGACCCCCCCACTCCCCATTGCCTAGCCCTTACCACTCTTCTGCCGTGGAACCAAATACACAATATTGATTCCAAAATAGAAGGCAAGGGTTTAAAAAAAAAAAAAAGCTGGATGGAGAATGAATTAAAGTGGTGAGAGATTTTAGGCAGGCCAACCCACAAACAGGCAACAAGCCTAAGGGTGAGGTGATGAGGACCCGTACTACAGTGGTGGCAGTTTCTAAGGAAAGGAAAAGGTATATACAAGAAATGTTATCAAAGTAGAGACCCATATCTGGGGAGAAAGAGAGATAATTTGGATCTTATAATTTCAGAAAACATATATGGAAAATTGTTACTGCATGTAATTGGGAAAAAATATCTTTTAATAAAAAAAAAGAAGAAGAAAAGACTTGGCAACTGATTGGATATTGAAGGAGTCAAGGATGACACCTACTATTTTGCCATGTTATATTCACAAACATTATCTCTAAATAAAATCTACAAAAACTTAAAAGACTAAGTAGTTGAGAATTGGTGAATAAGAGGAATTAGTTGTTGTCTATCATTGTTCAGTCATGTCTAACTCTTTGTGACCCCATTTGGGATTTTCTTGGCAAAGATACTCAAGTGGCTGCCATTTCTTTTTCTACCTCGTTTTACAGATGAGGAAACTAAAGCAAATAGGGTTAAGTGACTGGTCCAGGGTCACCTAGAGTGCCTGATACCAGATTTGAACTCAGGAAGATGAGTGTCCCGGACTCCAGGCTCAGCACTCTAGCCACTGTACCATCTTACTATTCATTAAACATCTGTGAGGCAGCCCTGCCATTCAAAAGTGAGGTAAAGTCCTGCCTCTGAACCACAGTGATTTCATGACACTGAGCAACTTCCAAGAACTCTAGGTGACTAAGTCAAGCCAACAAGTTAACATGTGCCTAGTTCTTACTATGTGCCAGGCACTGTGCGAACAACTGGGAATACACAGAAACAATGCCTGAACTCGAAGTACTCACATTCATCTGTGTAAAGAAGATAACTAAACCTGTGAGAGCTGACAAGATAACTAAACAGTTTTGGGAGGGGAAGAGCCCAAGACAAAACCAAAAGGGTTCAAACTTTATAAGTGAGACTTTTCTCTCTCCAGTGCTCCCTGTATCATCAGATCTCCTAGTGTGGGTCATAGTTCCTGGGAGTTCCTAAAACCCTTTTGGAGTGGTTGTTAGGGGAGATGGGGATGTTTTTTAAGGTCAAAACTATTTTCACAATTCTGAGATATCTGCCTTTTTCTCACAAATAGTTTTTCAAAGTCTACATACATCACTTGTGAGTTAAATATCTAGCTGCAAACATAAAGAATTAATATCTTGTCTGAAAAATTGTACTCACAAATGGATGAATCTATAGAACTAGCTAGCTCTTACTGTTTTGTTTATACTCATTTGATATCAGCATCAAATAAATATCAAAGTAGTACTAAAATCTTGAAAGTATTGAATAATTTTCTGGAACCTCATAGTTTATCCTGGAATAACTATAGATACTTGCACTAATGATATAAAAGCAATGATAGGTAAAATTGCTGGCACTTTGGCATGTATCAAAACAGTGGCATCAAACTGTGCCAGCAGTCACTACTGTAAAGGTCCTTTTGATATTCTTTGTTACCAAACAGGAATTACATATAAAGAACTTCTGCATGCCAAAGTACAGTGGTTGTTTTGAGGAAAAGTCTTCATTACTACTGTTTTGAGTTGCAGGCTGCAGTAAACAATTTTTCCACTAATACCATTTTTACTTGAAAAAAAGGACTGATAGACAAAATATATATTGAATAAAGTGAACTTGGACCTTAAAGGAAAATAACTACATTATTTTTTGCCAATGACAAATTTCAAGCTTTCTTGCAAAATTAAAAATTCTGGAAATCTTGTATCTGCCGGCATGAGCTGGGCAGCCTTCCCAATAATTAAAGGTTTTCTGATGAAATCAATGGTGATATTAACAATCATGAGTTTTTGATATTGTATTTTGAATCATAAGTATAAGTGAACCAATATTTTATAAATTATCAGTATATTGTTTAAAATGATGTATCAGTATAAATCTATTCAAGTTACAAGACAGAACAATGGATTTAATTTAAGAAAATACTGAACTTTTCAGCTATATGGTTTCAGATTCCACACTGCAACTAAGAAAATAGTTTGTCAAGTTTTGGTATATCATTCGATAATATCTAAAATGATTTGAAAAGACTTAAAATACTGCTACTTTTATAACTACATATATGTAGAGGCTAAATTTTCTTCTTCCACTTCATCATATTGCAACAGACTAAATATAGAAGTAGATGTAAAAATTAATTTCTTTTATTATACCAGATACCAAAAAGATCTATAAAATTATTTAAAGTCATGATTCTTTTTTGTTTTGAAAAATAGTTTTTATAAAACATTGCTAATATGCAATAGGTTTATTACTGGTTTTAAATTAATAAACATTTTAAATAATCCATTTTAATTTGTAACATGTTGAATATTGCTATAAAACCCAAATAAGCAAAAGATCTTCAGAGTCTTCAATAATTATGCAAAATCCTAAGACCAAAAACTTTCAAAATAACTGTTCTATATTAATGAAATCACAAGTGCAGTCTCTAACCCTAAACATATGAACATTTATGGCTCACAAAGAAGTTTTTTAGAAGGAATGTGTTTAAAATACAATTTGCAAAATAGGTTAGATAGTATGAACAACTAAACCAATATTTCCCTTGGCTGCCATCACTAGCAACTTGGCAAAAGTAACTAATATTTAATGGCTAACACAATTTCTGGGCTCTTTTGGCAGGTTATTGTGGTGACTGCTTTTTATCCTGTTATTTTTTAAAAATAGGAAATGTTGATAAAAGACCTTTGTCTTTTTCCACTTTCTATTTTTCTGAATTAACAGCCCATTTGAATAGGTCATGTTGAAGGTACTCCAGTTATTCAGTATCTTCCCATCTTTAGCCTTTCTTCTAACTTAATGTTGATTTTGACCTTTTCTTTAAGCAGTCCATGGATCTGACTACACACAGACAGCTGACTGGGAAATGATTTTCACATAAGTAACCAGTTATTTCCTGTCTTTTCAAAAAGAGTCAATTTCTTTCTTTTTTGTCACATTCAGTACTTGTTAAATCCAGTGCCTTCTGAGACATCTGTATAGTCGATAAGACTTTGACCCCTTTCATTTCTCAATGCTGAGCCATTTTAACTGTTTTTTTTTTTAAACAAATCTATCCCCTTTTAACATTTTCATTAAGGTAACCAAATATGAAAGTGTTAAGTTGACTTAGTTGGCCAAGTTCTTCATAGAAACTCTATTTTTTAACCTTCTATCACAATTACTGGCATAAAAAGTTTCATTAATCTTCACTATAGTATTTCCAGTTTCTATGCTCATCATTAAGTAATGCAAAACAAAACAATCTAATGTTCCATAGAAATGATCACTTCACTTTCATTGTCATTGAGTATATAATGAAACAAACTCTGGTAACTCCTTTGTTTGCTCTACTACCCCAAAGAGAACAGGAAAGTGAAAGTTTCTTTTTACTACTGTAATTATTTGTCATGAGAATATAAGTATTATATAAGTATTAATATAATATATTAAGAATATAAGTATCATATAAGTAGTAATGTGGTTTAATGCTTTTAATAAATGCCAGTTGAGTGATTCCTGGAAAAGGCAACAACATAAGAATCATATTCATTAGTAAAACACTTTTTTTCCAAAATACTGCTCCACCCCACCCTCTCCCTCTATTTCACATGTCTTTCATCACCATCTACTGGCTCCTTTCTTACCTACAAACATCTGCAAGACCTCCCCCATCATCAAAAAAGACCTCTCTGCTAAATATCTCTAAAAAGTGATCTCAGTATCCCCAGAACTCTTCTCATTTTTTAAAATCTCACTGAATTCTGACATCATCATTTGACTGAAGTCATCTTCTATAAAGTTATCAATGCTATCTAAATTAACAAATCTAATAGCTGATTCTTAATCTTCATTCTTCTTGGTCCTATAATATTTAATAATGATAATTTCTTCTTTCTCTGGATTTTTAAGACACTACTGTCTCTTATTCCTCCTCCCTAAACTCTAGTTATCTTCCCCCAAAGCTTTGTCTTGGGCCCTTTTCTCTTTTCTTTCTATATTGTCTCTCTAGTTTAATCTCACCAGCTCCCATGGGTTTAGTTATCATCTTCTCTACACAGATGAGTTCAAGATCTAAATCAAGCCCTACTCTCTTTGGAGCTCTGGTCACACATCTCCAACTGCCTACTGGACAAATGGAACTAAATGTCCTATAGGCATCCTAAATTGAACTCATTATTATCAAAAACACTCATTATTTTTACTTTCAAATCAACCCTTCTTTTGAATCTCCTTATTATTTTTGAGGTTACCGCCATATTCCCACTTATCTAAGTTAACAACCTTCCAACTGTTAATTTACCCAGTAGGTTCAATCACTTGCCAAGACCTTTTCCAATCTACATTCAACAACTCTCTAGCATACCTACCTCCCTTTCTCTCCAATCATATAACCACCACCCTAGTTCACCTTTCCCCTACTGTCATTATCATTGTGTCTCAAGTCTTTCTCCAATATAATCTATTTTCCACACAGCTACATTTAACTATGCTCAAATAAATTCCAGTGATGCTATTATTACCTCCAGGCAACTACATACAGTTAGTAAGCAACAACTAATAACTAAGCAATAAGCATAGCAACCAAGTCAAAATTTCATTTTATGGGTAGCTAGAGATCACTCAATGGAAAGAGAGCTGGCCTAAAGTCTGGAAGTCCTGGGTTAAGATCAAGGCTCATACTCTTACTAGCTAAGTGACCTTGGGCAAATCACCTATCATCTGTTTGCCTAAATCCACTAGAGCAGTGATTTCCAAAGTGGGCGCTACTGCCCCCTGGTGGGTTGCCGCAGCGATCCAGGAGAGCAGTGATGGCCACAGGTGCATTTATCTTTCCTATTAATTGCTATTAAAATTAAAAAAAATTAATTTCCAGGGGACTACGTAATATTTTTTCTGGAAAGGGGGCGGTAGGTCAAAAAAGTATGGGAACCACTGCACTAGAGAAATAATAAAGCCACTCCAGTATCTTTGCCAAGCAAACTCCATGAATAGTATGGCCCTTAGGGTCATCAAGAGTCCAACATAAATGAATGACTGAAAGATAACAAATATTATGATGAAGAGAGTACCAAAGTTAGCATAAGGAAGATATGAGTTCAAATACAGTTTCTGATATTTTCTAGATGTGTGACCCTGTGCAAATCATTTAACCTCCTTTTCCCTCAGTTTCTTCATGTATAAAATGGGGATAATAATAGTACCTACAGCTCACAAGTTTATTGCAAATGTCAAATGAGATATTTGCAAAATGCTTTGCAAACCTTAAAGTGCTACTACATATATGCTAGATCTTATTATAAGAATATTTTCATGAGATGATGAAGAGTGAAAAAAAGTAGAACAAAGGAAACATTATATGTAGCTACAAATTTAATAAAGAAAAACTTGTGAATGCTCACCTCCAGAGAACTAATTGAAAAGTGGAAACATGAAAGACATAAGCTATATATTTTGCTGGAGGATGCTTTCTATGGTGTGGGGAGGGGAAGGAGGAACTGAATAAAATTTAAAAGAAAAAAATAGTATTTTGGAGCACATAAGAATCTTCCCAAGTTGACCTCTTCCTACATACCCAGTCTTTTCATTTTACTCTCCTTCCCCATACACTCCGAAGTCCAGTGCAATAGGTCAACTTCTAATTCTTCATACACAATGCTCCATTTCACATCTCCATGTCTTTGAACTGACTATCCCCCATCACTAGAATGCTACTCCCTCTCTCTCCCATTTTTACTTCCTGATATTCCTGGCTCTTTTTAACACAAAAATGCCACCTTCTCCAAGAGGTTTTCTCAACTGATTAAAGGTACTTGAACATGTCCCTTTAAAGTCACAGTCTTTCTATTTGTATCTATAAAAAACATTCCTCATCATTTACCCATTTCTCTCCAATTATAAGTTCCCTGAAGACAGTTTCTGTCTACTTTATTTTCTTTGTATCCTCATTAGTACAATGCCTGTTAAAAAGTTAAGCACTTAACAAAATTTTGATGGTTGTTAATTATATTTCCATTATCAGTGACAGAACTAATACCATTCATATGGATCTTAAAACCACAGTCCCACATTCATGAAAATATAAATTAATTTTATATAATTTTATAAGATATCACAAAATGGGGAAAAAATACTGAGGATATTGCCAAGAAAAATAATATAAAACATAAATGATTCTTTATTTAGAAGGCTCTATATTTATCCTCAGGAGGGGTAAGGGTGGGCAATAGGGGTCAAGTGACTTGCCCAAGGTCACACAGCTGGAAGTGTCCAAGGCCGGACTTGAACCTAGGACCTCCAGTCTCTAGGCCTGGCTCTCAATCCACTGAGCTAGCCCAGCTGCCCCACCCTTACCACTCCTGGGCCAAAGGACGGTCCCTAGCCCGGATGAAAAAGGAGGAGGGTTGGGCATGGGGCTAGCAACCCTACCCTGTAAAAACTACATCTGCTAAAGAAACTGCAACCTAAAGTAGGGGCAGCTGGGCTAGCTCAGTGGATTGAGAGCCAGGCCTAGAGACGAAAGGTCCTAGGTTCAAGTCCAGGCTCAGACACTTCCCAGCTGGGTGACCCTGAGCGACTGTGTGTCCCACTGCCTACTGGTTGTGGCCCTATGCTCCTAGAATGGAGTCCCAGGATAAAAATAAAAAAATAAAAAAAAAATTTATCCTCAGAGATATCCTTTATGAAAATGAAAAGAGGGAGTCATTTGTAAATTAAGGTAACACTAAAACAAAATACACCAATTAAAATTACTTATTTTTAAAAATGAGATGGAAAAACATGTCTTCATGAACAAGTTGCTGTGGCGGTGTCTTTTTCAGTCACATAACTGACTGAAAGGTTAAGGAAATCAAAGATGCTACTGTGTTTACCATTTGATGATTATCGAAAAATGAATTAAAAACAAAAAACAAAACACACTTTAAAAAAAAGACAGCCAGATTTTCTCCAGCAATAAGGAATTAGTCATGCAAGTGTTAAGATTACAGAGGGAATTCCAATTTTTAAAAAAGCCTTATTATTAAACATCACAATGAGGTTATATAATAAGGCAATGTAAATTTACTATCAAATGAGCCATAAAATAGGGCAATACATATTTACCATTCACTTGCAAATAAGAGTTAAATCAAAAAGCCAAGTTCCTCTAAAAGTTCCATTGTAAGACATTAGACTACTCCCAGAAGATGACTTCCTTAGTGAAAAGCATGATTACTCAAAAGATGACAGTAAAACAAGCTATAAAGTCAGTAAACAAGCAGTAACCACTTCTTATGTGCCAGATAAAATGCTAGGTACTGGGGAAACAAAGAAATGTCCAAATAAATGGAAGAAAAAAAGTCTATCATCAAGAATCCTCAATGAAGTTGCATAACTAATCCACTGAAATGGTACATAAGCATATATAGCAATAAAGCCCACAAAATCAACTTTTTTCTATAAAAACAAAAATCAGATTTAATTAAACAAAACTGAGATTAACGCAACAAATTTATTCCAACTGACAGTAAATGGAGCACAGTGGCTAAGTACAAATGAGGTCAAATTTGAACACACTGCCAAATCTGAATTTAAACACAATCTGTCAGAAAAGTCAAGTTATAAAACATTAAGCTGTATAATCATGTTGCCTGATACTTTCAAACACAACATACGTAAATGAAGTTAAATAATCATTAGGGAGAGGTCAAAAATAACATATCTGTTATAGTTCTCCCTGTCGTTCATTTTTGTAAGTATTCTTATAATATGTTGGTTTCTCTACCAAAATGTCATTTAAAAATATTATAATAAATCAAAGACAATTATGTTCATTTGAAATGTTCAAGAACTAAGCTCAAATTTATATTAAAATATTCATTATAGGGGGCAGCTGGGTAGCTCAGTGGAGTGAGAGTCAGGCCTAGAGTCAGGAGGTCCTAGGTTCAAACCCGGCCTCAGCCACTTCCCAGCTGTGTGACCCTGGGCAAGTCACTTGACCCCCATTGCCCACCCTTACCAATCTTCCACCTATGAGACAATACACCGAAGTACAAGGGTTAAAAAAAATATTCATTATAAATAACTTTTGAATAAGTACTGATAATACATCATTAAATTGCATGATCAATATGATAAAATTTGAAGTTCTAAATAGCATTTGAATTAAAGGCATAGTAGAAAAATATCTTCATAGGTTATTGAGTAAAAAAGGTGGGGGAATGACAATATTCTGTTTAAAACAAAATTATAAACTAAGGAACACAACGAAGCAAAAGAAGAAAACAATTACAGGCTTGCTTTATTTTTATAAATATCCATCATGTATTATCAATATATTTATAGGTTCTTCTTTCCTAAATCAGAACCCCTAAGAAGTTATACTATATGAAACTTTGTCATACTCATTCATTTTACCATGTCTGTGAAATATTCAAGCTTGACATCTATTTTTATTTCATTTAAATTTACTTGTTTGTTACATTAAAATGCACAGGTGATTTTTTTACCCTCCTCCCAATAAAGAAGGCATTATTAAAAAAATGTGTATAAATAAAAAAAAAGTTTAATTATGTTCCAAAATAGGTGTAGAAGCATACTGTGTTGTAAAAATGAATTGAGAATTTAAGATGGCTGCCCAAGACTCATATATATGCTTATTCTAGAAAAGTCTGAAATGTTTAACAAAACAAATGATGATCATGAAAAAAGAACTATAGTAATGAAATTATTTTCCTGACCAGAACTAGACAAAAAGCCAGCCAGTAGAACATATAGGCAACAGAAATAGTGACCATTGATAGATTTAGAAAACAGTCAAGAGATATCTGCAGGGTTTGATCTAGCCATACCATTGTTGGGTTTGTACCCCAAAGAGATCATAGATAAACAGACTTATACAAAAAGATTTATAGCCGTGCTATTTGTGGTGGCAAAAAACTGGAAAATGAGGGTATGTCCTTCAATTGGGGAATGGCTGAACAAATTGTGGTATATGCTGGTGATGGAATACTATTGCACTCAAAGGAATAATAAACTGGAGGAATTCCATGTGAACTAGAAAGATCTCCAGGAATTGATGCAGAGTGAAAGGAGCAGAGCCAGAAGAACATTGTACACAGAGACTGATATACTGTGGTAAAATAGAATGTAATGAACTTCTGTACTAGCAGCAATGCAATGACCCAGGACAGCTCTGAGGGATTTATGGTAAAGAACTCTACCCACATTCAGAGGAAGAACTGCAGGAGAGGAAACACAGAAGAAAAACAACTGCTTGAACACATGGGTTGAGGCGGATGTAGAATTGAAACCACCACACCAATGCAATGATCAACAATTTGGAAATAGGTCTTGATCAATGACACATGTTAAAACCAGTGGAAATGTGCATAAGCCAATGGGGGGGGGGGGGGAGGCCTCGAAAGGGGTGAAGGGGAAAGTAAGAGCATGAATTATGTAACCATGTTAACTTTTCTAAAAAATAAATATTAATCTTAAAAAAGAGAGAGAGAGAGAGAGATCTGCTGGGGCTCCCTGTTCAGAGATAGCAGGAACAGATGGCTCCTCTTGAAAATAACAGAGTGGTTTATGAACCCATGGCTAGAGCAAAAGGTGAAACAAGGAGTGAAGGTGGAAACTTCAGTGACATGGATCTCTGAAGTTTCTATATCTCAATTCTGAGAACAGCACCTTAATGATCCAGGACTCTAACCCTCAAAAATCCAAGGGAGAAAATTCCAGGAAGTAATGGTCAATACACGAATGCAACAAGAGCATCACCTCATTCAAAATCAAAACAGATCATGTGGAAATGTTGTTACATGTAAATGGTTAAACATAAAATAAAATAAAATAAAATAAAATAAAATAAAATAAAATAAAATAAAATAAATTCAAAATAGAGAATATAAGACAGCTTTGGCCCCAATTCAGGAACTAAAACTGAAAAGGATAATCAAAGAAAGTATGTGGGGCAGCAAGGTGGCTCAGTGGATAGAGAGCCAGGCCCAAAGACAGAAAGGGACTGGTTTCAAATTTAGTCTATTATACTTCCTATAGTTGTGTGACCCTAGGCAAGTCACTTAATCCCAATGGCCTTCTCCTGTTTTGGAACCAAGTACTGATTCTATAATGGAAGGTACAGGTTTATAAAAAAAGATATCAACCAGGATAAAAAAAATTATTGCAAATCTGGAAATCTCATAAAATAAGGAGAGTAATTTTGTCACAACTTCAAGCAAGGATTTGAAGGAAAATATGAACTGTCTATAAGGAAGATATGATTACCCAGAAGGAATAATGCAAGGAATAAAGCAAGTAATTTTAAAAATAAAAGTTCTAAAGGAAAGAATCTAAAACTGAATAGCTCATAACAGTTAAGTAGTCAATACTACCCAACTGACTCCTTTAAAACTCCTAAGGAACAAAGAGAAATTGATGACTTTATTAAACAATAAAAATTAGAACAAAATCAAAAGATTTTAAAATTGAAATTTCACAAGAAATACCAAATGATTTGGAAAACAGAACAAGTAAAAAAAGTTCAGAATTATCAGACACCTTGAAAACTATGATTTTAAATAGTTATAGAAAACTCCATCTCCATGGGGCAGCTGGGTAGCTCAGTGGATTGAGAGCCAGGCCCAGAGATGGGAGGTCCTAGGTTCAAATCTGGCCTCAAGACACTTCCCAGCTGTGTGACCCTGGGCAAGTCACTTAACCCCCATTGCCTAGCCCTTATCACTCTTCTGCCTTGGAGCCGATACACAGTATTGACTCCAAGCTGGAAGGTAAGGGTTTATAAAATAAAAATAATAAAAAAGAAGAAAACTCCATCTCCCTCTCTCTCCCATCAAAAAAAAAAAAAAAGGAAAAACACACACACACACACACAAGATTGAAAGTCCTAGGATCCTCACATTAAGAAAAAAATACTACAATAAAGTGACATGGAACCACAATCAGGATTGTACATGACTTAGAAGCTTCTACTAAAAACCAAACGGAAGACAACATTCCAAAACACAAAAAGGTTAAAGCTTACCGTCAAGAATAACAATCTGAAAAGCTAAGTACAATGTTACAGAGAAAATTCTGAGCTGGGCCTAGGTTAGGTCATTCTCTAGGCAGTCTGTTTTTGAAACAAAATGAGGAAGCAAATCCAAGATGATGGAGTAGAGGGAGCATTATAGTAGAATTGTCCGATTAAATACAGGACCAGCATAGCCAACGAAAGGTCAGAGTGAAACATTTTTCCACCTAAGACAAATGAAGAGGAGGAAGGAGAGAAGTCTGTGATGATGGGGAAGAGGCAGATTGAGAGCAGCATGGCACCAGCTGTGGGCATGGAGGCTTCAGCAGTGCTAGTAGCTGCAGCAACAGTTCTAGGATCTTCCACCTATCATAGAAGTAATGAAATTAATATAAGGGATTCCTTGTGTGAGTACTGTGCTAAAGACCAGGAAATACTCAGCAACTCTTATTGCTTCAAGAAGCCAGAAAATCATGCAAATACCATGGAGCCATATTCAAGATCACACAAGATTTAGCAACTATCATAACAAAAAATGGGAAAATTAGGAATATATTATTTCAAAAAGTAAAAGAGCTAGGATTACACCCAAGAATAATGTATACAGCAAAACTGAATAAAAATCCATTAGAGGGGGGAAAAAATTTTACATTTAATGAAATAGAGGACTTACTGTCATTCCTGATAAAAAGACCAGGACTGAATAGAAAACATTTAAAAACAAGATCTATAAGAAGCATTTATTTTTAATACATTTAAGAGAAACCACAAGGGCTTAAGGTTAAATTGTTCACATTCCTTTATGAGAAGATGATACACAAAACTCCTAATAACTTAATCATTGTTAGAGCAGTTTAAAAGAGTCTACATGGACAGAGGACACAGTCAATTATGTTGGAATGTTCTAAAACAAACAAAAAAAGAATGGAGGGGTGAAAAAGAGGGATGCACTAGGAGAAAGGGAAGACAGAGGAAGAATGAGGAAAGATATCTCACATAAACAAATCATCCATGGAAGAATATTCACATTTGAGTGGATAATGGAGGGGCAGGATGAGCAATATTTGAACCTCACTTCCACCTAAACAAGAATGTGAATGGGATAAATAACTCATAAATGAGAACCAAAAGTAGAGCGGATCAGAAACCTGAATTCAACAATATGTTGCTTACAAGAAACATACTTGAAACAGGGAAATGCTCCCTTTAGCAATAAGAAAAAGAAACTCAAGAAATAAAAAAAGAGGCAATGAGGAGACAAAACTATCACTCTTTACAGATGATATGATGGTATATTTGGAGAACCCCAGAGAATCAACTAAAAAACTATATGAAACAATTAAAAACTTTAGCAAAGTTGGAGGATATAAAATAAGTACACATAAATTAACAGCATTCCTATACAGATCAAAAAAGGCCAGCAAGAAGAGAAAGACAAATTCATTTAAAACTGCTACAGACAATATAACACATCCAGGAACTAAATGAACATAATTACAAAACACTTTACACAGATCTAAAGAAATGGATAAATATTATTGATGGAGAAGATTCATTTTATTTATAAACAAAAGGACAATATCTATCTAATTATTCAGAGCTGTATCAATCAAAACAACAAAGAATTATTTTCTAGAGCTAGAAAACATTTTAACAAAATTCACTTGGAAGAATAAAAAAATCAAGAATATCAAAGGAATCTATGGAGGGTGGTTTATTAGTACTAAGTTTTGAGCTATATTACAAAGCAGTAATCAGTAAAAAAAAGAATTTGATATTAATAAATAAAATTGTTGATTAATGGAACAAATTGATACACAACATACAGTAGCAAATAAATACAGTATTACAATAGTAAACTCAAAGACTGAAGCTCTGGGGACAAGAACTCACTAGTTGACAAAAATTGTGAAGGAACACTGGAAAGCAGTGGAGTAGAAGATAAGTATAGGCTATCATGTCACACTATCAACCATGATAAGGGTCCATTACATCAAAATGAATACATTATTTAGACAAAGAGGATGATATAAACTGGGGGTGGCGGGAGGTTGTCCTGTCAGATCTTTGGAGAAGCAAGTTTTTAAGACCAAATAAAAGATAGGAACACAGAAAGTAAAATATATAATTTTGATTGCATGAAATTAAAAGGATTTTGCAACCCCCCCAAAAAAAATCAGCCAAAATGAGAAGGAAAGCAAGAAACTGGGAGAAAAATATTTTAGTAAAGTTTCTCTAATAAAGGTCTCATTTCTCAAATGCATATAGAATTGAGCCAAATTTAAAAAAATAAGAGTAACTTCCTAATTGGTCAGAGGCATTTTTCAGAAGAAATCAAAGCCATTTTATAAATCATTATAAAAAATGCTCTAAAGAACTATTAATTAGATAAATTTCAATCAAAACAACTCTGAGGTAATGCCTCACACTTATCAGATTAGCTAACATGACAGAAAAAGAAAATAGCAAATCCCCGCAGGGATATGGGGAAAAAATCAGCACACTAATGTATTACTGGTAGAGTTATAAACTGGTCCAATCATATTGGAGAATAATTTGTAACTATGCTCAAAAGGGAAAAAAACTGTGCATACTCACTACTAGGTTGGTATTCCAAAGTAATTAAAGAAAAAAGGAAAGAATTTAAATGTACAAAAATTCTCATAGTAACACTTTGTGGTAGCAAAGAATTGGAATTCTTTGAGAATGCCCACCAGATGAGGAATGGCTGAACAAGTTATAGTATATGATTGTAATAGAATAATATTGTGTTATAAGAAATGAGAAGCAAGATGGTTCTAGAAAAACCTGGATAGATGTATATCAACTAATGTAAAGTGAAGTGAACAAAACCAGGAGATTGATCATCTATAAGAGATTTAGCTAGTCTAATCAATAAAAAGATCCAAGACAATTCCAAAGGACTCATGATAAAAAAAAAATGCTATCCATTTTCAGAGAGAGAACTGATGAATTCTAAATGAAGACTTAAGCATTTTTCTTAATTTTTTTTATTTTTCTTTAAGACACAGGAGACAACATAGCTACTATGGAAATATTGTTTGCACAGCTTTATATGTATAATGGGTATTATATATAATTTTTATTGCTTGCCTTCTCAATGAGTGGAGGGGGTGGAAGAGAATTTGGAGTTCAAAAAAAAATGTTAAAAAAAGAAATGGGCAAATGTTACAAATTGGGGCTTGATTTGTTGTTTTGTCAATTGCCTAGATTTAAGAAATTGAGGAAGAAAATGTTTATCATGTATGTTAAACTTCAAGGGAAGGGGGAAGGAGGAGCATCTAGGAAAAACACAATGAAATGCTGGTAGATCATTCAGTGGTTAACAAAGAGATTTATTTTATCTTATCAGAAAGATATTCAACAAGGCAGGACTCCAGGAGAATTTCAAGTTGGTTCAGCTAAGCAAAGCCAGTTCCTTGCCAAGGGTGGCCATCATTTTAAAACATCAGAACTCCTACTCAGGCAACAAAGAAGTGATGTCAAGAGCCTTTAATTCCCCAAGTCAAACAAAACTTAAGAAAGTAATGCCATTGTTTTCCCAAGTAATTTTATTCATTTCATTAAATATTTCCCAATTACATGCAAAAAAAGTTTTAAACTTTTTTTTAATTCTGACTTCCAAAGTCTCCCTTTCCTTCCCATTCCTGCCCCTTCCTTGAGAAATCAAGCAATTTGATATCTCAATTAGATATATATATGACATTGTATAAAACATATTTCCATGCCAGCATGTTGCAAAAGAAAACATCCCCCACAAACCCAAGAAAAATAAAGGGGGGAAAAAGTATGCTTTGATCTTCATTCAGAGTTCATCGGTTCTCCCTCTGAAGATGATTAGTGGTTTGAAAACTTTTAAAGAAAAACTAGACAAATTTAAATAAGGGATGGGGTTAGGATATTGTTCTCACTGCAGATCTTTCATGCATTTCTGATAAAAAGACCAGAGTTGAATAGGAATAATGATATATAAATACAAAAGTAAAGAAAAACCTGGGAAGATAAGTTCATCTGAACAATATAGGAAGGGGCTAGGTAATGATGTAATGCCAGAATTCTACTAGGGTAGAGAAAGAAATAAGTAAATTCTTCTTGTCTTCAAAGGATATATAAGATATTCAATAAGAAAAACAAAGGTCATCGATATAAGTTGTTTCTGTTCTAAGAGTTTTAAGAGGAGGAAGATAGGAAAAGCATAAATGGTATAAATAATGGTATAACATGGTATAAATGGTAAAAATAATGGTATAACATGGTATAAAAAGTATAAATGGTATAAATAAAAAGGTATAAATGAAGAATGTGCTAATATAAAAAGAAAGAAGAGGGATATTTGCTGTTTCTCATATCTGGAATATATGTCAAAACAAGAATATATAAATATGAAGGAAGGAATAAAGAAAGCAGCCACCATAGGAATTTTTCTTTCATCTGAAATATGGTGGAACAGGTTAAATATTTGCAAATATTTTGATGTAGACATATATCAAAATGATAAACAAGAGGGGGGGTGGGATTAAGGAGAGATCAATAATCATAAGGAAAACAAACTTACTAATCCCAAAGGAGAGATTAAAAGAAAAAAGAAAAATGAGAGAAAAGAACTTAATTTAAGAGGGTCTCTACCAATTGGGAAATAGATGAAAAAACTGTGGCTCATTAAAAGAATTGAATATTATTTTGCTTAAATGAATTCAAAGAATCCTGGACATTACAAAATAGTGTAAAGTGCACAGAGCCAGAACAATTTTTATAAAGGTACACAACATTTTAAGGAAAAATATCTTAGAATGACTGAAGAACTCTGAACAAAGCAATAACAAACCATGGCTCCAGAAAACTAAGAATAAAGCATATTTCATTTATCACCTAACAGAGGTGATGAACACAAGGTTCCAAAATGGACATATATTTTTGACAACCGTCCATTATGGATCCATTTTGCTTGACTAAGCTTATTTGGAACAATATTTTTTTCTTAGTTGTAAGAGAATTACTTAATAGTAATTCTTAAGAGATGTTTACATCTAGCAAGTGAATCCAAAATATTCATTTTTCATTTGACATAAATTGCTTCCCCATCTAATGATTACTTCTGATCAGGGAAATACTACTGCATCAGTTACCAGTCACTTCTCCCTTTTTCTCTGGCAAAACCTACTTAGTGCCATTTTCTCAGAGAATTTCAAAGCTTGAAGCAACTAGATCTCATCTTATTTTCCTCTTTTGTTTTAAATGAAGAAGGGATATAATGGTATTGAGGGGTTGAGGGTAGCAATATGGATGCAAAATAGGCGGAAGGTCATTGAAACAATTTTTAAAATGAAAAGAAGAGAAAACAGGCAGCAGTTTAGAAAGCACACAAAAGCATGGGCACTTTTTGAAATTATAAGTGAAATTTATTACAGGTTTTAAAAAATATACTAGGGAATAAAATGTGAAAAGTGAAATGAAATATAAAACAGTTTCTTTATATACAATCTTCATATAATTCTGCTGTTTATATAAGAATGCTCTTTTTGTGGATTTTTGAATTTTTATATACTTTTTAAATTTTTTAAACAAAGTAGAGGAAACTCAGTAAGTGTTCCTCAATTGGGAAATATATGAACAATTTGTACCATATGAATATAATGGAATATACCTGAGGTATAAAGAAACAAAAAAATAGAAGGGAGGAAAGGAGGTATGGAGTGAAGGAAGGAAGATGTTTTATAAGTAAGCAGGACACAAATAAACAAGTTAATTTTGTTACGAAATTAAATGTAATGTGCACTTACAAACTAGTGAATTTATCACTTTGTATGCAACCCTCCTTTTTGTTCTTTGTATACTGAAATTCATATTTGTTGTTGATTATTTAATTTATAATGAAGAAGAAATTTTCAAATAAGAGAGCTTCCATTATGGAACATGAAACATTAAAGAAATAACAAAGAAAAGAATATAAATAAAATATTCCTATAGAAGAAAACAAAAAGGTTCAGAAGAGAACAAAGTACAATTTTAAACACATCATAAATGTATATAAAAAACTTTCACAGTTTTAGATTTCATATTTTTTGTTCTTCCATGTACATTAAAATGTTTGCTAATAATTATTAAATCCATAATGGGAAAAAATTATAAACAAGGCAGGGGTAAAGCATCACTAAATAACATTTGGGAAACTCTTACTGTGAGGTTTGCAAAACACATTATATATAAAAATCCTATAAAGTAAGTACAGCAGATATTATCATTCCTCCTTAACTGTTGAGAAAGCAGCAACTTTAAAAGGTTAAATGAGTTGCCTATGGTCACAAAGTAGCTAATAAAAGTCAAGCCTCTCAACTCCAAGTCAATAGTTTCCACCCTACCACACTATTACCTTTCCAATTCCTAACTATATTTAAATTAAGTAATATAGCCAGAACCTAAATCACAATTGTGAGGCTTTTCTGTCTGAATAAAAGAAATTGTTAAATGATCCATAAACACTTTCTACCGTCCTCTAAGACAAGCAAATAATAATCAAGTAGTAATCCAAGGATAGTACCTAACCTAAAATCAGAATATGCCCCATTTTCCATCTCCAATTGCTCTTAGCAACTTAAATAAATTTATTTTCTTTATGTTAAAAAGCCTCAATTTTTTCTGGAATATGTTATAAGCAGTTTGATTTCATTGATAAGATTTCCCTCAGGTAGTAGAACAGTCAAGACAATTTTGGACTTATATAACAACTCTCTTCTGTTTCAATGGCTCTACTAATATTCTTCAATTAAACTATCAAATGAAAATTTAGATGACCAATTATTGTATTCAAATGTTTGGCCTCTATCATGTTAAATGAAATTATATACAGCATATGTACACAAAAAACATCATTATTTTCTAAAAGGCTTCCCTAATGACTATCAATTTTTGAAATTATGGGTTCTTATTCTTATATGCATTGGAAACCTTCAAATTTTATTACAAATAACTTTCAAAAACAGAATTATATTTTCCCTCATTGATTTAACAATGTTAAAACTAGAACTGAATCTGGGCTACCATTATATAATAAAATGACAACACATACCCCCAACATGACCCAATCTGCAACAATTTGATATTAAAAAGCATTTATACGCAAAATATTTTGACTACTGTTTTACCATAGGCAAAGTAAGGCATAAAATAAAAATATAAATGGAATAATACCACAAAGTGCCAGGTAATGCTTTAAAAATTCCTTATCTTCCCTCACTCATTTTTTCATTTTTCCTACTGGGCTATATTCCTCTGTACTGGATTCCACTATACCCACAAGAACCTCATCATCAGGAAATACATCATCCTTCAAGACTGTATCAGTCTTTGTACTCACACCTCACAAGTACCCTCAGTGCTTTCTGCTCCACTCTTGATTAGGGTTTCCTCACAATAAGGTTCTTGTCCAAAAAGTATGGCTGGGTGGGGAAAAATGAAATAATAGCAACTTGTGAGGGAATAGAAGGCATTTTTAAAGCATTCCTAGTACTTTGTGGTATTATTCCATCTACAGTTTCAGCACAAATTCTGCTAAAATTCCTAGTAGACAGGAATAAAGAGTTTGAAAGCATTTTTATAAATGAACTGAGTGCCAGAGGAAGAAAAAAGAAAAAGAAAATTAACTTGACACAGGAGGACAAAACTTTACCTAAGCATCAAATTCTTTGAAAATTAAAATGGATTAAAGAGAAGCCAATAACTCCATAAGACAACAAGAAATATTACAACAAAATTAAAAGGTTGAAAATTTAGAAGAAAATGTAAGCTATTTCATAGAAAAAAATAATTTACCTAGAAAACCAATCAAGAAGGAAAACTTAAGAATCACCAAACAATCTGAAAGTTAGGACTCCACACCCACCTCCAAAAAAGGGGCCTATGAGTCCTATTTGAGAAAGCATATGAAAATTTCTATATATTTCAAAACCAGGTAATGAAACATAGAATCCATTGCTTGCCTTCTTTTCAACCCCCAAAATTAAAATTTCCTGAGATAGTATAACCAAAATCTAGAACTTCCAGATCAAATAAAAAATATTGCAAATAGCCACAGAAAAAAATTCAAGTAATGATGAATATGCCAGAATCACTGAGTTTAGCAACCACCATCATAAATGTATAGAGCTTAGAATATCAAAACACAAAGCATATAATGTTTATAGCCAAAAATAACTTACCCAGCAAAAGTAAGCATAATACTATGGAGGGTAAATGTACATTTACTAAAATAGAAGCCTTGTAAGCATTCCAAGTACAAACAAAACAATCAAGAGAAACAGAATAAACATAAGCAAGCAATCATAAGGATTTAACAAGATTAAGAGCTTACATTCTAAGGTTGGGGAGATGATATGTATGCCCCCTCTAAATGCTACTATCACCAGGGGTCATAGAGGGCATCTAATTAGACAGGGACCTAGAGGAAAGAAAGGAGAAGAGAAATATAGTAAAGGAGGAAAGGGAAAAAAGGCTATGGAAAATTATCTCACATAATTATGGGGTACAAATAGAAGTATCTACCAAAAAGGGAGGATAAGTCCCACTTGAAACTTGAATATTGTTTTTATCAGAAGAGATCAAAGGAAGGAAGAACATATAAACAGTTGAGTTCATAAATACATTTTACCCAACAAGGAAAAAGGAGAAAAATGAAGAAATGGAAGAATGGAAATTCAAGGGAAAGTAATAAACTCAGATATTCCATCTTGAGAATACTTTTGCTGTAATCTGAGATAAAGTTGGTTAAAATTCTTACAAAGTACCAAAAAATAGGATTCAAAGATTTAAAGAAAATAAATGTTAACACAAAACCCTGAAAATGATTCAGTAAATCTGACATCTTGAACAACCATAGTTTGAATGGATTTCTAATGTTCACTTTTCCAAAGCTATCGATTATAATCACAAAGGGAAGAGTTTTGAAATATAATCATTCCTAATGGTAATGACAGCAAAATCATTTAAGTAACTTTTCAAAATTCAGCTTGAGGAATCTCTCAACATCAAAACTTTTCAGACACCAAAAAACTAAATGATCATTTTGGGACTCATGCCATAAAAGAAACAATTTATTCTTTCCAGGCAAACGACAAGAACCAAAATATACAGAGGAGTCAAGAAAGCAATGTAATGCCATTTACAAAGTATAGCCAATGAGGAGTCAAATAAAATAAATAAAATCAATAATAAAGACTTAAATTAGTCTGACTATTTTACATGGTTTATATTTAAGTAAAGAACTTACTGTAGTAAAGACAATTATGTGTTAAGCTCTATTGTGTTTAACAACCAAAAAGATTTCATGTAAGTTCTTTTCATCTAGTCTAACTTCCACATTTTACAAATGAGAAAGTAGAGCCCTAGAGAGGCAAAGTGACTTGTCTGTAGTCACTATGTTGATTCCATTCAACTCAGTCATGGCTCAAAGTCTATATTGGAAGATACAAAGCCAAGAGAAAACAGAAACAAAAATGAAAAGCTTCCATTTCCCAGAATTCCAGAACCTCATAATCGGACTGAAGGAAGAAATTCTTTGAACAATGGCTTTAACTCAAATACTACTGTGGTGTCTTCCTACTCTCAAATTCCATGATTCAACAAAATGAGTTCACTATAATGTAGAATATGTGAGGGTCAAGTCCAAGATACAAAATGCTATCAGACATTTTAAGAGTTTTAGTAGAGAAGTAGTGGCCTTCAGACATTTGAGTTCTACAGATGGTTCAGATACAATGGGTTATTTGTTAATAAGATCATTGGTTTAGAATGGAAGAAACTTTAGAAGCAATGTATTCTATCTCTAATCAAAAGACTTCTCATTTCCCAGTTGAGGAAATGGAGTTCTGTAAAAGTAACATGACTTTTTAAAGTAGAGCAAAGCTAGGATCTGAAGCCAGGTCCTCTGACTGCAAATCAAACGAGTGCTCTAGTAATCACAGCACACTGTTGCTAAGGAATGGTCACAAAGAAGGTTATTCAATTGTTCACTTTTAAACCCACTGTTATTGGATCTTGGAGGTGAGGAGAGTGAACTTAATGGGAAGTGGCTGTAGTGTTTAAAAAAAAAAAAAAAGAAAGAAAGACACCACTGACACTTTTTTTTTTAAAGTATCTGAGAAAGAAATGGTCACTATCCTGTGGGAAGAATCAAAGAAGAATCTTCGTGGTGGATGATATATAACATCTAAGCTGAGACCTTAAGAAAAATCTTGACAGGTAGATACACAAAAAATACATTCCAGGAATAGGGAATAAGATCAAGAGATTCTACAATTAGAGCTAAAAATGACCTTAGAGACAATGCAGCCCTTTAGTTTTATAGGTAAATTATAGTCCAAAGATATTAAGCCACAGAGGCAGGATTTCAGCCTAAGTCTTTTGACTTCAAATCTAACAAGCCTTTCACTATATCACAAATGCAAGTTAGAAAAGAATGCTAATATCCCAGTTTGGTTTGGAAAATAGAATTCTAGGCATAACAATGACCAAAACCCTGATTTGGTTACTAAAATGAAATGAAAATTATTTAACTTTTACCACCTCAGAAGATAAAATGCTATTTGAACCTTGTGAATAGAATTTTAATTAAAAATGATATTCATCAAAAATTAACTTGCTTTCACAATTAAGAATGACACTAAATTTCATAGTCCAGGAAATTTAATCAATTCTTCCTATAAATAAATGAATGTTAGAATTAAGGAAGACATTTTCAGCAATTTAATGGAATGGTGCTGTGGTTATGACTTAATATTTGTTCTTTTCTATAAAGAGAAGGAAAATAAACTTAAATAAATTAAATATATATTCTTTCTACATATTTCTAAACAATGTTAAGATATAATGTAATTTAAAACAAAGGATAGGATCTTTGTAATCTGACATCAAGAAATAATTAGACATGGTGGTGTCCCCAGTTCATGCAACTAAAAGTCTAAATAAAACACTCCGGAGCGCTGAAAGTTCAAAGCAATTGTGACTCTTTGACAAGTTCCTTAAACTAATATAAATAGCAATGAGCAGTAGAACACACATCTGTCATTTCAATTAAAAGTACAGTGCTCCTATACACAATAGGTGCTTAATATAAATATTTGCTCAATTTAAGAAGTACCAAAACTATGGTGTAGAGTTTGGATATACCTACAAATGTATTAAATTTAAATGAAGGGAGGAAAGTAGAAGAAAAAGAAGAAAAGTTTAACTATCAACCCAAACGATGTCCAGCTAAAGTATCATTATTTGGGGCAGGCAGACTATAAACTGCTTAAAATAACTGCTTGTTAATAGTGGCCTCCGACTATATATAAATAGGTAAAACAAAAAACTGGTCTGTCAAAATCTATCAGATTTTCTGAGATTACTGGAACTGGACTGTCTAAGCACAAATTTTAAAACTGCTCTTTTTAGAGTGAACTATGCCAATTGTTTAATTATGATAATTGAATGCTGAGTGTAGAAAACATCTAAATCAGTGATTCCCAAAGTGGGCGCCACCACCCCCTGGTGGGTGCTACAGTGATCCAGGAAGCGGTGATGGCTACAGATGTATTTATCTTTCCTATTAATTGATATTAAATTTTTTTAAAAATTAATTTTAAAACTTAATTTTAAAAAATTAATTTTAAAAATTTTTTTTCTGGAAAGGGGGTGATAGGCCAAAAAAGTTTGGGAACCACTGATCTAGATCAAAAATTTAAGAATAAGATTTCATTTTACTTTTCAATGCCTCTCAAAATCTTAGTATTCTATACCATACTTTTTTCAAGCTATGACCAATGCATAAAATGTCTTTAAAGGACTATAAATTCTTTGTGTTATAAAGAACACTAGCTTCTAGGTTATGATTAATCATGTAGCTTTTAAAACCTAAGCGGAAAAAGGGTTAGTTAGCAGGGAGGCATAGTACTTAGGCATGCTATTTATATTTTTATTAAAAGATAAGAGTTCTCATGTGACTGGCATGGCATTATTGCCATTATAAGGACTAGGCTTAGTTTGCCAGCATCACTGAAAATAATGGCCAACAAACAACGTAGCAAAATTCAAAACTCTTTCCATTACATAGGAAAAAAATCTAGTAAGAGATTTATTTACATGTCAACCTATCAGTGATCATAAAAACCAATGTTATTATTTAAATCACCCAAAGATTTCGCAAGATTATTGAAAATACATGCAAGAAATATATCTCTATCATGCTGTGTCTCATGCTGTTTTTCATTGTTGAACAGAAAAGGGTAGCAATGTTGTTTATACTTCTGTAAAGTGTCATTTAAAATCTGACTTACCACCCTTTATTTATCTCACTTTTTTAATATATATTAAATCCTCCAACTAACAAAAATAAAATTTAGCTGGAAAAAGATGCTTTTAAGTAGATGTGCCAAGTGATTAGCAACAACAAATCCACTTACTTTTTTCTCTTTCTCATGATGTTTATCCTGAGAGTGAGAGGAAGAATCACTTAAACTTTGATCATATGACCTATTAGATCCCCGTTTGCTCTTTTTCTAAAAGAGAAAATATATATGTATATATATATACATATGTTTATATGTATATAAAATAGTAAAGGAATTATTTTTAAAGGCATAAGCCAGTTTAAGTGGGAAATTTATATAATATCTTAACAGGAAAAATGAAAAATTCTTTCATTCTTTATAATTAGCTTGGACATAAGTCAAATAATTATCCAAAGCATAGCAAAAGAAAATCTAACTCTGATCTTGACATATTTTAAATGCCATAGTTTCCATGATAAAGGAAAATATATAGATTATTTAAAAAATAAATTTACCACATTTGTAATGTCTGTTTTTAAAAGTATAGCTAGAAAGGAGAAAAATGTCTTTAAGGCAGCTGCTAAAATGAGAAGTAGTAAATATTTGGAAAATCACTACATGCACCTAGACAAAGCATGAGGTCTTCCAATATTATGCTAATAGCAGTGACAAAAGACAGTTCTCTAAAATCAGCCTTTGTACAATTATTTAGCTACTATTAGGAAATAAGTGAAAAAAGAATGTAAATTCAGACCCATGCATTTACAAGACATTAATAACAACATAACTAACAGATAGTAAGAAAAACAGTATTATAGAATACTGAAGCCATTGCATAAAAAAGGACTAAGGTGAGTGCATTTCTGAGTGATCATAAGCAATAGATGTAAAACTAAACAACACTTGCCATGAGATGCTGGGCAATATCATGCAAACACACAGCTTAAATCTTTTAAAAAGCCACACAATTAATAAGGTAATTGGGACAGTATATTAAACTACTAGAAAACAGAGTTCTATACATAAAACTCCTAAATCTCTTTTATTATTTCTCAGAATATTTGACCTTTAAACCTTTAGCTAATAAGCTTGTATATTTTATTGGAATAATATGGAAGTAGTTTCATACCTACAATTAACATTTTCAATTATTCCAGTTTAGATTAAATTCAATAAATGAGGCTCTATCTAATGTTTATCATTTTGTGTGTGTTCACACATACACACGCGCTCATTTGTTTCTTGCCTCCATTAGAAAATGCCATTGTGTAAAAAAATAAAATAACCAGAATAAAAAACTAAAACCCAAAACCATTATGTACAAATCAATAAGACATCATACATATATATGGGGAAAAAAAAAAATATATATATATATAAATTTGTGTGTGTGTGCATGCCTGTATGCTCTTTCAAGGAATATATGAACATAATATCATCAACTAATACATAATGCAAATATCAATGCTTTTATAAGAAAGCACAGATATTAATTTCAAAAATAATTCCCAAAGGAAATTTGATTCACCTCACTATCCTAAAACAAGAAGAAACAAAATGTAGTGATTTGATCAGTTCTTCTGAATGAGAAGCCAAATCCACATAAGTCATGAAACTAGAAAAGGAAAAACCAATGGCACAAATTATTCATAAAGTGGATAATTCATTCAAGTATTTCAACTCCAGATTAAGCTGAAAATACTAAAATATCTTTAGTAACTGTCCCATTTAAAAGAGTATCTAAAAAGTTCAATTAAAAAGTTCAATTTTTAAAATACTGTTAAGAAGCATCCTAAAGCAGATTTTCTTCTAAGCAAAAAATATACAAATAAAAATTCATTGACTACTTATATAAAAGAAAAAAATGAAAAACTTTTCTAGACAATGCACTTACTCTTGAAAAAAAATTTAATTTTCATATTAAATTTAAGATAAATTCTTACCAGCTTACTAAAATGGTATTTACAGTAGCCACAGTATTGGACATTATCTGCCCCATTACCTTCCTCTTCACAAAGGAGTCCTGCAAACTGGGCGCTGAAAATAAAAGCCAAAAATATAAAAAACATTCAAACCACAATAATATCCTTATACATCAAATTCTCCTAAAAGTACAAAAGATTTTTAATATTTTCCTCCTCTACTCTAGAGATAAAATAATTCCCTTAGTCTACATTTGTATAGATACTACTCAATTCTGTCATGAACTCCAAAGAACTGAAAAAGCTCTTCAGAAGCCATAGATTTAAAGTTTACACCCAGCTCTTGCAAGAAAAATACTAAATGCTCACCATCTTTGTCATCATATCCTTTATCTCCCTTTTCCTGTTCCATCCCTTCCTTCTCTTTCTCCATTTCTTGCCAAGCACCCACCTCCCGAAAGTCCAAATGATCACTCTCTCTTCAGCTCAGTCTGTTCTCATCCATAATATCCACTGGATATTCAGGCTCACAGCGTAGGGTTTAAGTTTCTGTAGTTAGTAACTGTGCCATTTTCTTAGGAATGTAACCACAGAAAATGGGATGGAATTACTCTATTCACAAATACTTAACAGCATCCAGCATCTTCTTTTTTTAATCAAAGTACTTTTTATGAGGATCTAAATACATTTAAACTTTTATATTGTTTGACATGATGAAATTAACATGATGTTATTGCAAAATCTCATCATTCAATTGTACTGATTCAACATAAATGTAATAACTTTTGCGTCTGGAAATTTGTCCCAGTTGTCTTTATTGAAAGTAAAGATGGCTCACAGTGGATTGAGAGCCAGGCTTAGAGACAGGAGATTGTAGGTTCAAATCTGGCCTCAGACACATCCTAGCTGTATGACCCTGGGCAAGTCACTTGACTCCCATTGCCTAGCCCTTACCACTTTTCTGACTTGAAACCAATACACAGTATTGATTCTAAAACGGGAAGTGTTAAATGAATGAATGAACGAATAAGAAAGTAATGCAACTAAGTTTTATCTCATACACCATACTATAACAAAAAGTATTTGGGAAGTCTAATTAGAATCCTTAGTAAACATATTTCTCTTTGTTTAGCACTGATAAAAATCTTGTCTAAAAATTTAACATTTAATCCACAAAAGACATAGGCTTTCTACAATGAATTATGATGATATTCAGAAACAGTAAAATCAAGAGTCAACAATGAAAATTTGTTCATAGCATAATGTGGTGGAAAGAGTGCTGTGAGTCCAGATGTAAATAATTTAACTTTCTGAGCTGGAATTTCCTTATCTGTGAAATAAGGGGGCTAGATTACATGACCTCCAAAATTTGTTACAACCCTAATTCTTTGTTCTGAAGCAAACATTAATGTTATAATGTTATACTTCTGGCCAAATGCAACCACCTGATCATTCTGACAAAGAAGGAACCAGTAATAAAATTCATGGCCTTATATATCTAAATAGGAACGCACAAAGTAATATGCTTATAAAATAGTGATACTAAGCCAGCAGGCAAATTTTGCCTTGTGGATATCAATGAGATCGATTAGTTAAGTGTGTATATGAAGAAATCTAAAACCTGGATGTTTTGGCAGGCTGTTGATAATCATTTGGGCAAAGATCAACGGAGGTAGAATGTGATTTTGCAACCTTAGGACACCTCAGACTATTTGAGCAGAAAGAGAAAGCAAATGGATTTGAAGAACAACCCAAAACTGGCACAGGTACACAATAGAGAATTGATAGGAAATTTCTATTATCTAAATCTCATCTAGATCACTCTTGGCCCAAAGCAGGGTATATAACAACTCCTTCACTTGTTTTATGATAAATATATCCTTCAAAAGATATAAGTACCAAAATGGAAAATCTCTACTCTGCAAATGATTCTCACCAAAATTGGAAAATTGGTTGCTGGGGTAAAGATTGTGTGAACCATGAAGAAAAGTATCCATACTCCTCCCTCCTTCTTGGGTCTGTGATACATAAGATAAAAGCCAGAAATGAATGGCATGACCTTTGTATTCTGGGAGAGCAGATTTCAAAGGTTCTTACAAAACAACAAGTGGAATACCATGAAATTAAATTCTCTAGGGAAGTTAGCCCAGGAAGGGTTGGGAAGTTCTTAAATATGCAATTACCAATGAAGTTTGAAGGAAAAGGAGGAATTCTTTAAACGGACCAACATTAAGCAACCAACTTAAAATAAGCACATGTACAAAAGACAGAAGGTGGTAACAAAGTTTGAAATAAAAGCATGGTATCATCCTGCCTGAATGCTAAAATCCAATGAGGTAAGGATATTAAGGAAAGCTAAAAATCACAATGGATGTGGAGGTGGCAGGGTTTGACTACACTGGAGGAAAAAGAAGATCAAAAATAGGATAGGATCACTGCTAGGGATGGACAGGATAAAAGATAATACACTGAAAAAAAGTACACCAACTTTTGTTTTACTCTGCTTTCTCTACCAAGGAAAATAATTCTTGAGATAAAAGTGAAAAGAAAACAGCTATTAGAGATAATATTCACAATAAGGAAAGATATAGTAAGATAGTATCTAGCAGTCTGATGAGTTCAAGCCACGTCAGCCACACTAAAATCTTTGGGTAATAAAACAACAAACAAGAAGGTTTGCCTGGTCACTGCCAATGATTTCTGAAAGGTTACGAAGAATGAGATATAGTCAGCTTTGAGAAAGACAGAAAGACAACAGTGTCAAAACTTAAATTTTTCTCTTAATTTTAAGATTAAATTAAAAAATTAAATTTGGGGGGGGGGGGGGGGAAAGGAAGAGAGTGATTTAGACACCGATCTAGACCTTGATACTTAGAAAATTCTAGATATTATTAAAAGAATATTTAATGAACATAAAGGAAAAGAAAATCACAAAAATTCCACCGGGCCTAATATAGAATGGATATACAAGGAAGGGTTTTCTATTTGGTCTGGGGAAAAGGAAAGAAGGGAAGAAGATAATAACATTGATGCTAGAGAGAAAAGACCATCAATGAAACACCTAAGATAAGTAAAAGGAAACAGAATAAAGTTTAGATGGGTACAAAGGCAAGCAAGGCAAAGTGAGGATTAACAAACTAAATTTTTTAGCTATTTTAAAACAGGTTATAATAATTTGGTTCATGGTTTTAATATACCTTTTCTGTCATTTTTAATATAAAAATATCCATGCTTGTTGATTATTGATTACTCATAATTTAAAAAAAACCAACAGTCTGACCTCATTTCCCTTTTGATATCATTCTTAGTAAACCATGGAATACTTTAAATTAGGGGTTCTTAACCTTTTTTGTGATGAAGCCAAAGGACCTATTCTCACTATAACATTTTTAAAAGCACAAAAATACTTGTATTACAAAAGAAATTAATGATTAACAGTTTGCATTTTTTTAAAAATTCTTAGAGCTTTTAAGAATTTCTGCTTTAGATACAGTTCACCTAGGTTTTAGTAAACTTTCGAAAAGCATTTGAGAATCTCTTATTCATTCTATTTTCATAGAAAAGATGGAGATATAAATAGATCATAATAAAACTAGGTAAAAAATCATTAAATAGTTTGTCATCAAACAGAAAGGGGAATGAAAATCTCCCTCGGGTTCACTGTCAATGTCAGCTATAAGAGAGGTCTCCGGAGGAATGTCCTAAACATATACAATTAGCAATGGCTATTATGAAATGTGTTCTGATATTCCATGAAGCAATGGTATTTATCTGTTGGCACCAGGCACTAAGTCAAATAATCCCTCTCAATTTCATTCCTAATTCCCACCTAGGGTACTTCTTTAGTGTACTATCTCTGATCTCTAAAAATTCTATTCTTAAATCATATTTTGTCATTATATCAATTATATTTAATAGTGATTTTTTTAAAAATCATCCTGAAAATTGCAGCTTTTATTAAATATTCTCTATGGTATGGCATCCCAGACTTCATATCCTACAAAATAAGTTTTTGCAGCTTTGGGGTTTAGGCTGGTAAGTGAAAAAGCTGGATACAGACAGGAAACTGGGTTCATGGGCCCAAAGCTATCAGAATATTTCAAAAGTGCCAATAAAACAATAATTATAATAATTTTTACAAAAATAATGCAAACTATGGATATAAAACCCACCTATAATATTTACTGTAAACATTTTTTTCACTAACTCATTTTTGTTTTTATATGAATTCACTTCCTTATGTCCACAGACTTCAAAATAGTAATGTAAAATACTTACCAGGTTACATGGAAAGCTTGTCGACATCCATGCTTATTACATGTCATGCAAGCACCAGTAGCAGCTTTGCTCTCTCTTCCTTGTTCATCACAAATGTAGCAAGTCTTTTTTAAGAAAAAAGAAAATGACAAAGCAAAATTGCAGCAAAATATTTCAACAAGAGTCTGGCCCATGTTTGGTAAATATTCCTCAGATTTACTTCATTTTAATCAATTACTTCTTAAAAATGAAATTATGTCAAAATCCTGACAATTACAAAGTATCTGTGCTGATTCTTGAGGTAGATAACTGCTTCATCTATGCCAATTAATAATGTGATATAGATATAACTCATCAGTACTCTCCTCTTCACAGTTCTTTTGGATATTTAACAGAAGAAAATTTTTGATTATTTGCATTACAGGGAAGAATACACATAAAGCCAAAATCATTTGCTTCAAGTTTTAGGAAAGCATCTAAAGGTAGCACTTAAGCAGAGTATTAAATTTTGACATGGCACCTCTTGGCTTGGCTCTGAGTGTCTGAGGTGTGCTCTCCACCTGGTAAAATCCCTAGAGTCTTTCAAAGCACAGCTCGGATGCCACCTTCTGTAAGAGGCCATTTCTGGTCCCCAACTTAGCCTAGGTATCAGTATTAGTTCTCTCTTCCTCTCAATGTTATTTTGCAATGATCTACTGATTTATATAGCATTACCGATTTAGAAATGGAAGGGACCTCAGAATAGATGACTAGTCCAAATCTCTCACAAGGAAACTAAAGATCTGAGAAATTAAGTGAACAAAGGCAAACACATGCAATTAATTACGGGTAGGACTTGAAGCCAAATCCTCTGAACTGCAAAGTCAATGTTCTTTCCACTATACCATAATACCTCCTTGCTGTATCACTCCTATAAAATATGAATGCTTTAGGATCAGTCAGTTCTACTTTTGTATTTTCTGCACATAGCAGAGCTCTAACACACATCGTGGGCTAAAAAACATTTGCTAAATTGATTTTACAATTATTGCTATACCTAATAGTGATAATCAATTCTATTAAAAATTAGGAAGATAGCCATGGGTGGGGAGAGTGCAGGGGGTGAAGGGGAAAGTAGGAGCATGAATCAGGTAACCATGTTAAAAATGATTATTAATAAATGTTTAAAAAAAATTAGGAAGATAAACCTTCATTATTGCAGTGTTTTGTTAGGAAATTAGGTTCAATTTACATAACATTTTATTACTTTCTACTGCTAATTTTAGAGCTTAGACCAGTGATGGTGAACCTTTTAGAGATGAAGGGCCCAGCTCTGCCCCCAGCCCACCCTCACAGACCTAGTGCCCTGCTCTCCCCCACACCCTTACCCCACACAAGGGAGAGAGAAAGCTCATCCATTGAGCTGCTGGGAAGAGGGGCAGGGGAAGTAAGGAATACCTTCATTAAGTATAGAGAGGGAAAGAGGAGTGGTCCCAGAGCTCCCCTCCCCTCCAGCTCTCTCACCTGTGAGCCACCCATCTTAGTCCCTGTGCACTCCCATTGAGCTGCTGGGCAGAGGGGTGGGGGATATGAAAAAATGTCATCAGGCACAGTGGAGAGGGGCAGGGGAGCAGCTCTGTCCAAGTCTCTCTGCCTTTGGAGGGGCCACAGCTGCTGAGTGCCCACATAGAGTGCTCTGCATACCATAGGTTCACAATCACTGGCTTAGACTATATAGTCTCAATATTTTACTTGTCAGCCTGTATTGCCTGAAGATAGATCCTTTAGAGCTATGATGACAAAGACAGGTATGTGTGTCCTGGTGTGCCAGAGGGAGGTGCTCCCTTCTCCCTCTCCAGTGACCAAGAAAATTTTTCACATGCTCTGTCTGCCCTTCTATCCGGCAACCCAATACAAGTACTTCCTCCCTCCCCTATCTGAGGTAATGCGGGGTGCTCACAGGCAGCTTGAGGGTGCAATTTGGGAATATCATCTCTAAAAGGTTTGATAACACTACTTTATAAGTGAAAAGAAGCCAATCATAAATTAAAATCTGGCTCAAAGCCAGGTGATCTTGGGTTTAAATCTGACACTTCCTTCAGTCCTTCGACACTTCCTACCTGTGTGACCCTTAATCCCCATTTCCAAGCCCTTACCACTCTTTTCCCTTGGAACCAATACAAAGAATTGATTCTAAGACAGAAAGGTTTTAAATAATAAAAAAGATAGAAATAATTTTTTAAAAGGATGAAAATCTGACTTCGAAGAATGTACTTCCTATAAATCAAAGGTAGGCATTTTATGGAATATATAAAGTGTTAATATACAAGGGAAAAGAAAATTTATCCTAAGGGCCAAAAGAAGAAGTTAAACATGTAATTAATCTTTTCTGAAAGATTAAGTTAGAGGTTATTAGTAATACCATTTATGTTTCTTTTAACATTTACAAAGTATTTTCACATACTTTATTTCATTTCATTTTGAAAACAGCCCTGTGAGTGAGGCAGAACAGATACAGTAAGTCTCACTTTAGATATGAGAAAAATGAAGGTAAGAAAAGCTAAGGATTTACCCATGTTACTAAAAGACAAAAGTCAGCAACACAGTCATGTTTTATCCTTTTAAATCTAATGTTTTACCATTGTTTTTCTATCATGCAGCATTCTCTCTCTCTTTTTTTTCCCCTAAAAGAAACACTCTTTAATTTGAGCCAAGATGAGTTCTCTTCAGAGAACACAAGTATTTGGACTAAAGAGAAAAAGGAAAGGCCCTATGGGAGAAATCCTATCATTAATCACAACAAATTGCATCAATTAATCACATATAAGTTAATGCATAATTAAAAACTGGAGAAAAGAGTAGAAGACAAAGAAGTAGTAGATGAAAGAGATATATAAAATGCCAAGAATACATATAAAGAAAGGAAATATCTATAATCCTCTTTTTCCTTCAAAAATTTATTAAATAATTGTATTATACAATCAAAAGGGCATTAAATGTGTTTTTTAAAAAGTAGTAAACAATTTTTCTATTCAAAGTGGAAAAAGAGGAAAAAAGATGGACATAACTATACAGAGAAACTTGAGTGTCCAGAAAAGCAGAAATAATATCAGAAGGGGTGGAAAGAATTTGAGAGCAAATATAATGCCAAGTTTTTTTCAAACTGCCAGTCACCCAAACAACATTATCTAGCACCAAAAATGGCTAGAGCTCACTTCTTTTAAGAGTTTTGATGAAGTTTTCACTCAGATATCTAATGCCAATGACTTTACTTTCCAAAACGTCATTATTTCCTTATCTTCTTCCTAAAGAAATACAATTTCTCTCTTCTGAAGAAATATGTTGTGCAAAAGAGAGAAACAAGACGATTATATAGACTCCAATATTTCTCAAACTTTGAGCAGGAAAGTGTAGTGGTAGCCATCATCATTGTCACAGTATTAACAGCTATCATCATCCACCTCTCTGAGGTTTGTAAAGTGTATTAAAATAATATCTTTATTTGTTCCAACCCTGAGATAGAGATGCTATCATTATTCCCATTTTTCAGATAAGAATTTAAGTAGACAGATGTTAAGTAACTTATCCAGGGTCACACAAATTTAAGCATCTGAGACTTGTAATTGAATTCTAGGTCCTGTGCTCTATGCATTCACAAGGTTTTATATTTTCTTTGAAGAAAGTCAAGACAAAGAGTAGAAAGGATAGAAGGAGAAAGTGAGGGAATGAGGCAAGAGCTACAGTAAATAAATTTATAACACTGATATATATCCAGGTGCAAAACAAGGGTTTTCTCAGAATGGCTATTACCAATATTCCTTGGCAAAAGTTGTCAAAGGCAGTTTCCTGTCCTGGAGTGCCCTCTCTTACTACCAAAGTGTATTTCTACACACTTACGCTATCTAAAATCACATTATATAAATGGTATATTAACAGGGTTTTGCAAAAACTTTTTATCTGATGTGATATTTGATGATAATTTCATGTCCTTAAAATCTATTATCCAACCCCAAATGTGCTGAGGATTTCTTTGTTCATTCATCCATCATCTTTCCAAATCTCTCATAGAATTCCATTCTTCAATTTGTCTGCAGACAATATAATTTATTCCATTAATAACATATTTATATAGTGGTTTAGAGCTACAAACCTACATATCTATATTTCGTACTTCAACAATTTCTTATGAGTTAATTAATTCAAGTACTTTTATCCCCATTTAGCACATGAAGAAACAGACTTAAGTGATTTGCCAAATTCAAACAGTTAAGTAGGGGAGGAGACACTTCAACCCAGATTTTTTTAAACAATCACAGCAATATATAATGATGTAATAATTTTTTAAATTATTAAAATACCCAACTTACTAAAATCTCCAAGGGATCCTAATTTGACATTTTTTTCTAGCAATAAATAAGAGTTCCAACTTTTTTTGCATCGTGAATTCCTTTGAAAATGTGGTGAATCCAATGGTTTCCTTCTCAGAATACTATTTTAATAAAATTAAATAAGGAGGATTCCAAAGGAAGCCCAATTATATGGAAATGTAGTTTTCAAAGCTTATAGATCCCAGGATAAGAACTGTTGTTCCAGATGATTTGTGAGTTTCATCCTAGCTCTCAAATTCCAGTACTAGTATTCCTTTCCTTTTTATTCAACTCCCTTACTATTATCCCTATCCATACTATAACCATGATGCTATCAAACATTTTGCTGAGGGGGAGAAAAAAATATAAACTTCTGATAACTACCCTTTTAAACTGCTGCTTTTTTAATTGAAACTGTGTAAATCAGAAAATACAGAATCAGAAGTCAAAAGAAATGGGTGCCAGAGTGATATAAATGCAGGCAAATAATTTTTAAAGTCGCAGTAATTATTAGTGAAAAACAGGAAATGCTATGTGCCATAAAAAATAATGTATAAATAAAAACAAATATGCTAAAATTAGAGGAAGTAATGTAAAATAAAGAAACCATTAGATCAAAATACAAGATGATCACGATTATCCAAAAAAATCAACAGCAACAAATTCTGCAGAAAAAAATACCCAGAAATAAAAGAAATCAAAACACATGTAAAGTTTTTTATTATTCTACAAAAAGCTAATAAATACTTTTTTAAAAATGAAGTTTTAAATTAATGTGAGGTTAGACTTTTACATACGCTAATCTTTTCATTTTGCTAATAAGTCTGAATTTTGTTTTTCTTGCTAATTACTAAATTTAGAATTGAGTAAATAAAGCTAAGTGGTGTAAAATTTTAATTACTTTCATTGGTAAATAAATGAATCTGAGATGGATTTTAGGTAATTTTAGATGATAGGATGCAGTGGAAAGAATACTAAATTTGGACTCAAAAAACTTATGTTAAAATCCTGGCTCTTACCATTCATTATCCATCTAACCAGGGACATATATATGTTAATCTCTCTGATTTTCAGTTTAACTATAAAATGAAGAAAATGTACTGGATGACTTGTTAGGTTCCTTTATGCAATCCTAGCACTTATGGTGAAAATCTGCCCTATGCTGACAATATTCATCATTGCTTATATAGAATATGATGACAGACATTACTCACACAGAGACCAAAGCTCAAACGGACAAGAAGGAATGGCCAGTGATAGATGTTTGAGATCTGAAAGGCTAGGTCTAATCAAATGGCCCACCAATAAGCACTATGTACCTCTTGTGAGTCATGCATGATACGTACATAAAGAATAAATAAAAGATAGCAAAATATAGGACCTTTAGGGAATGAAAGCCCTAAAAGGTAGGGGAGATCAGCAAAGTATTCCAGCTAGAAGATGATGCTTAGACTGTCCTCAAAGAAGGAAGGATATCTATGAGGCAGAGGAGAAAAAGAAGTAAATTCCAGGAATGAGGATTACAGCACAAAAAAGTAAAGACATAAACAAGAGACGGAGTTAACATGTGAGCAAAAGATCCTTCAGTCATTGTGGCTGAACTGAGTGTAAGGTAAGATATGGAAAAATCTAAAGAGGTGTTTATTACTGACAAACACCAAAGTTAGAAAGGCTACAGAAGAATAGATAGCATCATATTTGGAATTTGAATGAGCAATACATTTATTTAGGTTTTTAGGTTAAAGGATCACACAGCTCCCAGTACAGGATGTTGGTCATACAGCAGGCTTACACCCAGAAGAAGAGTACCATGTATTGGATGTGGAAGGCTTATATGGGTTCCACATTCTAGAAAAAAATATATGGATTGAGTATTGAGTCCACTAATTAGGCAACAAGAGGAACAAAGAACAAGCTTGAGGAACAAGACCTAGGGATGTGTTTTGGAAAAGAGAACATTTTGAAAAGGGTATTACGTGATGTTTGGACACTAAACCTTGCTAAACATTGTGGCCTTAGGCACCTCAGAACTCAAAAAAGGATGACAAAACAGTATGTTGTCAGTTTTGCTCAAACATGATAGTCTGGACACTCCATTACATTTCATCCTAAAGGCAAGAGAAAGCCACTAGAGTACACTTGAATAGAGTAATATAATCAGATTTGTACTTAAAGAAAATAAATTTGATAGCTGTGTAAAGGATAGATATGAGTGGAGTGGGGAGAAGTTTGAGTCTAGAAGATCAATTAATAGGTCACTGCAAAAGTCCAAGAACTATTAAGAACTACTAAGGGCTTGAACTATAATAGTTGAGAATGGAGAGAAGGGTACAGCCTACTAAGAAGACAGAAATGGCAAGATTTGGCAAATGGCTGCAATGCAGGATAAGGAAAAGTAAGGAATCAAAGCTAATGCTGAAGTTACAATCCAGGAAGCCTAAAATAATTATATGTGAACTCAATAAAAATAGTAGAAGTTTTATAGCAGTGGAAGTTGGTAGTAAAATATATAAATTCCTGATCCATAAATTCCATTCATCCAATGATCAACCATAATTATTCCAAAAGATTCAAAATTAAATATACTATCTCCAGAGAGAGAAGTGATAGACTCAAAATCCAAACTGAAATATTTTCTTTTCTTTCCTTCACCATGGCTAAAGTAAAAAATGTGTTTTTCATGATGATATATATTTGTAATGGACATTTTCTTGACTTCTCACTGAGTAGGTATAGGGTAGAAAGTAGGGAGAGGATTTAGAAATGAAGGAGGGAAAAGACAACTAGTTCTACTTTAGATATGTCAAATTTAAGATGTTTCCCAAACATTCAGTTTGAAATATTCAATAAACATCTGGTGATGTGCAACAGGAACTCGGGAAACAGACCAGGAATAGATGGACTGATTTGAACAGATGGAAATATAGATCAAAGGCAAAGTTAATATTTAAAATGAAGGGAGTTGATGACATCATCTTGAGAAAAAAGGTCTAGAATGAGGCTTGGGGTATACACACAATTTAAGAATTCTGATCAGTGAAATGACCAACACACGATGATGATATATATGTAAATGCCTTCCACTTCAAGAGAAAAAGGTGAAGTACTCAAAGTGCAGAAAGAGATAATCATCTAGCCAGCACAACTGAAGGGGAATAGCAATGTATTGACACCAAAGTAAAAGTCCCTGAAACATTTCTTTAAATGAATAAAAGGAATCAGATGAATTGTCAAAAGAAAGCCCAGAAGCCCAGGGTAGTTTTTAAAAGCATGGAATTATTACATACTTTTTAAAAAGCAAGTGGTACAAAATGGAGATTCACAGTTTCAAGTAAAATTCTCTTTTTGTGATCTGCTATATAAGAGGAATGTTCTCTTGCTGGTATTAAAGTTCAGAATTTGCAAAAATATTTTTTAATGGCTTAAGAAATTGGAGTTGTTACATTAATGCATTGTTGGTAGAGTTGTGAATAGATCCAATCATTCTGGATGGCAATTTGGAACTATGCCCAAATGACTATAAAAAATTGCCTGCCCTTTGATCCAGCCATACCACTGCTAGGTTTATACCCCACAGAGATAATAAGGGAAAAGGCTTGTACAAAGATATTAATAACCATGCTCTTTGTGGAAACAAAAAATTGGAAAATGAGGGGATGCCATTCAATTGGGGAATGGTTGAACAAATTGTGGTATCTCTTGGTGATGGAATACTATTATGCTCAAAGGAATAAAGAATTGGAGGAATTCCATGTGAACTGGAACGACCTCCAGGAATTGATGGAGAGCGAAAGGAGCAGAACCAGGAGAACCTTATACTCAGAGACTGATACACTGTGGCACAATCAAATGTAATGGTCTTCTCTACTAAGCAGCAATCCAGGACAATTTTGAGGGACTTATGAGAAAGAATGCTATCCACATCCAGAGAAAGAATTGAGGGAGCAGAAACACAGAAGAAAAACAACTACTTGATCACATGGTTCAATGGGGGTATGACTATGGATGTAGACTCTAGTGCAAATATCAATAATATGGAAATAGGTCTTGATCAATGACATGTAAAACCCAGTGAAACTGCACACTAGCTATAGGAGAGAGGTGGAAGGAGGGGAAAGAACATGAATCACATAAACATGGAAAAATTTTCTTAATCAATTAAATAAAATTTTAAAAAAGAAAAAAATTGGAGTTGTTTAACCTGGAGAAAAGAAGTCCCCCTGAGAGGAAATGATAGTTACCTTCGACTATGTAAAAAAGACAGTAATGTAAAAGAGGAATTTAGCTACTTTTGTTTGGCCACAGAACAAAGAATTAGTAACAAAATGAACATTTAGTCTTGATAAAAGGAAAACTTCTTAATGATTAGGGTTCTCCAAAGGTGAATGTGGTTGCCTTCAGAAGTAATGGGTTCTGGGGGCAGCTGGGTAGCTCAGTGGATTGAGAGCCAGGTCTAGAGACAGAAGGTCCTAGGTTCAAATCTGACCTCAGATACTTCCCAGCTTTGTGACCCTGAGCAAGTCACTTGACCCCCATTGCCTACCCTTACCACTCTTCTGCCTTGGAGCCACAGTATTGGCTCCAAGACAGAAGGTAAGGGTTAAAAAAAAAAAAATAAGTAATGGGTTCTCCTTCTTTAAATCCTTCTTTAATTCCTTGTCAGGGATAAGGTAAAAGAAATTCATTCTAGGGTAGAGACTGGACAATAAAGGTCCTTTCCAAATCTGAAATTCTGGGAATCTTACCCCAGAGATCCAATCCCATGTTTCCAACTACTTGTTCTCTTCACCTGAATGTCTTACCAACACTTAAAACTCAAAACTGCATTCAGGGGCAGCTAGGTAACACAATGGATATAGCCCCAGGCCTGGAATCAAGAGGTCCTGGGTTCAAATCTGGCCTCAAGACATATCCTGGCTGTGTAACTCAACTCCAATTGCCTATTCCTTTCCTAAGTTTTTCTGCCTTGGAGCTAATACTTAGTAACAATTCTAAGACAGACAATAAGAACTAAAGGGGGAAAAAAGAGCTTAAAAGGGACTTTAGGGTCTAATGACACTTTTTTAAAGGATGTGGGAAACTGGGCAGGATTGAAGACAGCATAGATGAAGCCAGGAGATAAGGAAAGATTGAAGATTAGAGTGAGAGGAGATGATTGGTAGAAGCCATCTTCTGAAGAAGACAAAAGGAAAATCAAAGAGATATATAGCTTTGGCAAGAAGGGTCATACTTCATTATCAGAGAGTAAAAGAGGAGAGAGTGGGGAATGAAGGTTAAGGTGTTATGAGACACAAAGAGAGGTGTTATAGAAAATGACCTCAAATTTTCTAAGTAAAGTATGAGATAAAATCCTCAAAGGAGGAATGAGGTTTAGGTGATGAGAAGCCTGAAGAAAAGAAGATTCAGAATAACTTGCATGGGAATTGAGAGAGGCACTCAATTAGGTAGGAGCAACAGTGGCAAAAGGGCCCAGTTAAAAAAGGGATAATGTGAATTTATACTATACTCAATAAGCACAATTATCTAATTTCATACAGATATAGTCAGGAGGAGAAGAGGGGGATGGTAGGAATAATTCAGGACTGTTTGAGAAAGAATGAGCAGCAACAGGACAAAAGAGCAAGAATTAAAGAGGAAAAAAATGCTATGAGAGGCAAGTAGGAGCTCAGTGGATAGAGAGCAAGGCCTGGAGTCAGGAGAACCTAGGTTCACACTTGGCCCCAAACACTTTGTAGCTGTGTGATCCTGGACAAGTCACTTAACACTTCCACTGTCTAACCCATACCACATACTTCTGCCTTGGAACCAATACTTGTATCAATTCTAAAACATAAAGTTTTGTTGTTTTTTTTTAAATGCTATGGAGTTAAAATGGTTAGCTAAAACAAAAGAAGACTGTAATGACAAAAGAATACATAGAGTGACGCGATTAGAAGCCAGCATGACAGGGAAGAATAGGTTTAGGAGTGGTAAAGTCACAAGGAAAGATAGATTATGAGACTGAGAACTGTGTTTTTAAACATGGAAGTGGGTAATGGTAAAATAGAGAGATAATGATCACCTGTGACTAAAGTAAAGGATAGGAGTAGGTCATAGGATTAAGGGAGAATAATAAATAGAAACAGAACTACACATTAAAGAAAAGTGTCTTGAAGAAGGAGGCAAACATTCCAAGTTTGGATCAAGAGGGAAAAAGGAAGGTTGGTGGGCCAAGGGTATATTGTACAGTATGTTTCTATGCAAATTAATAAGCATTTACTAATTTCTACTCTATATGGTAGAGACGGAACACAAAGACAAAAGCAAAATAATTCTTATCCTCTAATATCTTACATTTTCTTGGTCCAGCAAAAAAAAAAAAAAAGATGCTATGGGAGATCTCTAGGCATATTTTGAATTTATTCTTTCCTTTATAAGCAAGCTATGAAAAAAATTGATCTGTTGTATCAAAACACAAAACGAGACACATTTTTAGATATGGACAAAACAGGCATTTATTTTCCTTAATTATGTGTATAAGTTTTGTTTTAGCTCTTTTTTTTAAAAAATGGAGTAAGATGGGGGAAGGAAAGAAAATAAAAGCTTATTAATTGAAAACAGAAAATTTATGCTTCAAGCGTGCCTGACAGAAGGGAAAAGAGAAAATGAGAAAAAGTAAGATCTATCAATATATCAAGATAGCAATAGTTTTGAGGTTCCAGATCAGAGTATGGAAAAAAAATTAACGGTCAGTCGGCTCAAAAACTTTGACTCTGCAACATAAAATTTATGGATTATGGGTCACATGGACAATAACTATAAGTTAGTTTCTCCTCAGACTGAATCTAGTATTCAATCTAGGTGCCCAATCGAAAAGTCAAACTCTTCAGACAAGGAACTGGGACATTTCATTCCAATAATTATCTTATAATTTTAAAATCCAAAGTTCCTAAATTACTAAATAAAGTATAATTACATATACTGTACCTTATTATAACGATCATGTGGAACAGACTGCAGTACAATAGGTTCCATCGTAGAAACGTTGGCAAACTGAACCTCAGGAATATACAGGGCACAAACAACATGAGCCCAACCTTAAAAGTAAGGGAAGAAAAAAACTTTTACCTTGGTACCTCATGAAAATGTTTATATTATAAATAAAACCACTTTCTTTTAAAAATTTAACTGTTTTATATCACCTTTATTAGTATCACTCTCATCTAACCTTCTTAGGAAGATACCCCTCTTACAATGAAAATCTTTAAGCAAAACTAACCAACACATCGACTAAGCCTGAAAGTACAGGTAGTATTCGACAACTAATTCCCCTGGCCTGCAAAGAAAGGAAGGTGTATTTTCTCATCCCTTCTTTAGGGCCAAACATCACCCCATATTTTGGGAAAGTTTTGTTCTTTCAATCTACACTGTTGCTTACATTATGCACATTGTTTTCCTGGTTCTACTCTACCAGTTTTTGGAAGTCTTCCCCCACTTCTCTGAACTCTTCATTTTCATAAGTTCTTATTATTCAGTAATATTCCATTGCACTTCTGCACCAAAATTTGCTTAGTCTTCAATCAAGGGGCACCTACTTTGTTTCCAGTTCTCTGCTATCACTATTTACTTAAATATTGGACCTTTCTATTTGTCTTTAATCTGACTAGATATATAATTAAGCAGTGGACTCTAGATCAAAGGCTATCAAAACTTTGTCATTTTAATGTAATTGCAATTTTCCCCCCAGAATAATAGTATGACCAATTCACAGCTTCCTCAAAAGTTTATCTTTCCTGCCTATCTTTCCATAACAAATCTAATATTGATAATTTCTAACTCAGATCTTCATCTTTGCCTGATTGTGAGGTATTATCTGGCATTCTTATTGGTGATTTGTAGTACTCTTTCAAATAGTCAGTAGTTGGCAATTCTTTTGAGAAACCTTTGTTCATATCCTTCAATTGCTTATTCCTTCAGATCAAATTCTTACTCATATCTATGTCAAATACCTTTATGTTATCATATATTTGATGGTTCTCCAATTGAAAGCTTCTTTTAAATTTGAAATAAAAGAATACAAAAGCCTCTTAACTTCATGTAATCATAATCTATTTTATCTTTTGTGATAAGTCACTAATATTTAAATTCCAATACTAAAGGTTGTAGACATTTAAAAAATGACTGCTTGTAACTATTTGTAATAATGATGATAATATATGTAAATTATATATCACCATAAGATATACAAAATACTTTACAAATATTATTATAATAATGCACTGGTTTAAGTTCTGCAAAGCACTTTACAAATATTATCTTATTTTATCCTCAACCCTGGGAAATAGGTGCTATTATTATCAACTCTATTTTACAGATAAGGAAACTGAAGCAGAGAGAAATTAAGTGATTTTCTCTGGGTTGTACAGCCAGTAAATATCTGAGGGTGGACTGAACTCAGATAACTAGAGGCCCAGTGCTCTTACTCTGTACCACTTAGATGACTTTATCATTAGATAAAGAATGACAAACATGCCATTTCCAGGCTTATTCTACTAAGACCAAAAAAGTGTCTGTAAAATCCTATAATTCTTAGCATATCATAGTTTTATATCTAAGATGTACCACCTTTGAAGGAAGTGAGGAGAGGTTTAAGGGAAGAGTAAAGTGGTTAAGATAGACACCTCTAGGTAGTGATCCTAAATTATTTGGTCTGCCTACCAGTAGCCTTGCTATATACAGTAATATTGATATAAGTAATTAGGCATCTAATAATAAATATTTGGTAAGGAAAATAATAAAACACCTAATCAATTAGTGGTGAATAACAAGAAGTTAAATGTAATAAAAGAAATGGTTAGTCCAAAGTGCCTAATTCCCAAATGAACTTTTAAGCTTAAATTGGGACTAGTTTAATCCATAGCTCTACCTAGCAAAGAGTGGATCCCCATCAGGTCTATCCCTAGGCAATCTAACATAAGATAATAATTCTCAATCTCAGCCAGAGACAACTACTACTACAGTATCAAAAAGGATTCAAAAGTCATCTTTTCCCTCATTGCCCTTCCTTACCTATAGAGACTACCATCAATGCTGATATACACAACACAGTCTTTATTAACATTGTTCCCACAATAATCTAAGGAAAACACCATGTATTTTGTGGCAGTCATATGATAGAACAGATCCCTTTCAAGTTTTCAAAATCTTCAAGTTAACAGAGCATTCACTGAACCAAGAGAGGGGGAATTGGAACAGAGGGAAGATTAGGATAGGGATATCTATCTAGGAAGAAATGATTTTATTGAATCCTAAAGAACACTAAAGAGTCTAACAAACTTTAAGGACATAAAGGAGTCTCCAAATTTAGAAAAAAAAAAAAATTGAGGATACTTGGATTGCAGGCTGATACTCTTTGTTAAATAGCCACAGTCTGGTCTTGTCATTTAGAGATAAGGCTAAAATTGTTATCTAACATGAATTAATTCCATCTAAAAGGGCACACCTAGAAAGGAATAGATATTAAATTGTGTATCTTAGTTGTAAAACAACCCTGCATAGTTCAAATTATTTCTATTCTCAAAAATGTTCTCTGATACGATAGGCAAGATAATAATGCTTATTATTACAAGAACCCAAAGTCACCAAACTGCTCAGAAAAAGCTCAAAGTTAAATTGACAATGTAAGAAAACAGAACCCATTGGAGGTGCAGAAAAGACCTGAGAAAATAACACCCCAAAACTAAGTCTCTATTCTGTCCACAATGCTGTATATGAGCCCAAGTAAACTCAAACACTTATGACTCAGAAGTTATTGCAAGATTGTACAGTTGTTAAAGTTCAATGTTCTTTTGCAATTTAATGTTTTTTAAATGTAAAAAAAAAAAAAAACATAGAAGACAAAAGGAACCAATTATAATGAAATCTATTTAACATTTTTAAGAGTTCCGAAAGTCCAGGTTAAGAACCCATGCTCCACCTACAGGAACCCCTAGCCAGCACCTTTTTAAATAATGATTCAGCACAAACCCTTTACCTATACCAATATTACACAATACCAAAAAAAGCAGGAGACACTGATTCTGAAGAGCTAAGTGAAGAAAATGGAGAATTAACTAGAGGGGGAGGTCAAGGGACATGAACAGTACTAAGAACTACAGGAGGGAAAAGAGGATCCTAAATCCAGCAGTGGAGAGTCTAATCAACCTGGAGTATATTCCACTGAAAGGCTTTTGGACAAAATCTTGGGGATCTGTGGAGTACTGGAGGGCAGTAGAAGAACAAATGAAAGGGAACTTCAAAGTCAATAACTGGTAATACAAGATTAAGACTGAAAAACTAAGTACATTTTGGGGAGGGAGGGCACGATTAAAAGCCAGGATTCACAAGCAACAAAGCACCTTTTAAAAACAGAAGAATAATTAAAACATTTAAGAGAAACTAGAGTATACTAAACATATTATTAGAAGGAAAATGAGCCAAACAGTCCTAAAGATAAGAATACTACAAACTCCTCTAAGAACACAGAATACCAAGAAACTCCAGATTGGTATGAAAGTGAAATTAAACATATAAAAGAACTTAAAGAAAAATGAAATCTGAGTCTGATACTGAATAGAAAAAATAATAGAACAAGAAAAGCTGAATCCATAATAGAGTAACCCTTCTAAAAAGTATAAGTTCAGAGAGACTTGGAATAATACTAAAATAAGCGAAGAAAAGAAAAATCTGACACCCCCCCCCAAAAAAAACACACAATTAAGCAAAGTAGGAAAAGTTCTATGAACAAGTTGCTGGTTTTTTTTTTTAATTAGACATATTATATATTTTTTGAAGATGAGTAATTATAATATCACAAGGGATTATTTGAGTTTGTAATTTCAAAAATCCCAGCATAACTACATTAAGAAGTTAAAGAGCCTCATCATGGATGCTATTTCAGTGTAGTGATACAACACTATTCCATTTTGGTATTCCTACATGTTGTTTTTTTTAACACCATTCATTACGTTCCTTGATTTACTGCTCTATGTTCAGTTCTCAGTTGAAATTTGTGCCAGGGACAAGCTTGATTCTTTGCTGTGCTCCTAGCTAGGTGGCTTACCTCTCCTAACCAAGTTGAAATCTCCCTGAATCAGAACATTGGACATGCAGAGTATTAGCAAAGCCAAAGCATCTGGGCCAGGAGTGACCTGAATCCTGAAATACCACTAGTTACTTACTGCTAGCTACACTTTCCCAGAGCTTTAAAAGTTCCAAACTTCGGGTTTCTGGCTACAATGAGGCTTCTGAAGATAGCTCTTCCTTCTAATTACATTCTAACACAGGACCTTGCAGACCACAGAGGTCTCATTGTACCTAAGAGTTACTCTGCAATTTTTCTAGGTTTTTCTGAAGCACCCCATTCTAAAGAAAATGCCTTTCTGGCTGACATTTTTTGCAGTTCTGGAGTGGAAGAGATACTGTATTTTCTTACGTTAACTTTTTTTTAGTTACATGTAAAATCCATTTTAACATGTTTTTTTTTTAAAAATTGAGTTACAAATTAGCTCCTTGAAAAGGCAAGTAATTTGCTAGAGATTATGCATGTACAGTTATGCAAAATTGTTTCCATATCAGCCATGTTGCAAAAGAAGACAGAAAACAAAACAGAAATACTCCAAGAAAAATAACGTTTTAAAAATATGCTTTGATCTGCATTCATACTTGATTAGTTCTTTAACTGGAGGTAAATAGCATTTTTCATAATGAATCCTTTGGAAATGTCTTGATCACTGTATTGCTAAGAATAGCCAACTCATTCAGTTGATCATCCACCATACAATACTGCTATGCTATTAGTGTATATACATTGTTCTCTGGTTCTGCTCATTTATTTTCCATTAGTTCATATAAGTCTTTCAAGGTTTTTCTGAAATCATCCTGATCATCATTTCTTATAACACAGTAGTATACCATCACAATCATATATCATTTATTCAGTCATTCCTCAATTGATGGGCATCCCCTCAATTTTTAAATCAAAATTTACCACAATAGAAAGTGATGCTATAAGTATTTTCTATGTATAAAAGGTCCCTTTCTTTGGGGGGGGGGGGGTGAAGGACCTTTGGGATACAGATTTGGTAGTGTTATTGCTAGGTCAAAAGATATACACAGCTTTATAACCCTTTGGGCATAGTTCCATACTATTCCTGAGAATGTTTTTATCAGTCCGCAATTCCAAGAGTACACTAGTGTCACTATTTTTCTACATACCTTCTAACATTTATCATTTCCTTTTCTATCTTATTAGCTAACCTGATAGATATGAGGTGATACCTGCTGTTTTAATTTGCATTTCTATAATAATGATTTGTAGAATTTTTTCATGACTATATTTCTGACTTCATGAGAAATGACTTCATACACATCCTTTAATTATTTAACCACTGAATAATGTTATTCATATTCTTACAAAATTTAGTAAAGTCTCTATATATTTGAGAAATGAAAGACCAGAAGGTGTCTCAGTAGCAGCAAAAGCCAAAACTGATCTAGCCAATCTTTCATACCCATCTTTAAAAAGACCCTCAAAAAGACAGGACCCCAACCCCAACAACAAGACAGAGTCACAGGGCTCTCCTGCTGAATACAACTTGAAAAGTAAGCAGAGAGTTGATTTTCACAGGATAAGGAGGAGACCAGAAACAAAACTACACACAGAGAAGTCTTGGTTGACTACCCCCACCCCCCATTTACCACACTGGGATCTACAATTAGGCTTAGGTTGATTTTGGGACCCTGGGACATTGGCTGCAACTGAGGAGAAGCACTTCAGACACACCCCTTGAGGTCCTGTGCCAGGACAACAGCTGTCAGGGAGGACCAGAGGTCTATCTGGCTGTGGACACCTGGGGGGGGGGGGGTGAAGGGGTGGAGGGAAAGCATACTTAGACACAGGGTAGATTACCTCAATGGCCTAATCCAGTAAATCAGCAGAGTGAAAATCACCCCACAGGCAACAAAACAAAACAAAACTAAACTAAAACTATAAAAACCAAAGCCTGAGAAAATTGGCAAATAACAAAAAAAATAAGGTGACTGTTGAAAAGCAAAACCTAAAAAAACCCTACAAATTGGGCTCATGCTCTAAAACGGTGATTCCCAAAGTGGGCGCCACCGCCCCCTAGTGGGTGCTATAGCAATCCAGGGAGGCGGTGATGACCACAGGTGCATTTATCTTTCCTATTAATTGCTATTAAAATTTTAAAAAAAAATAATTTCCGGGGGCACTAAGTAATATTTTTTTTGGAAAGGGGGCAGTAGGCCAAAAAAGTTTGGGAACCACTGCTCTAAAAGAACTCAAAAAGGAATTTAAAAAATCAAATAAGGCGGTTTGAAGAAAAATAGGAAAAAGAAAACAACAGCTCAAAAAACAAAATTGGTCAACTTGAAAAAGAAACATAAAAATCAAATGAAGAAAACAGTGCCATAAAAACCAGAACTGACCTGGAAAAGAGGCAAAAAAATCAAATTTTAAAAAGAGAAATGAAATTTTTTATAAAAAAATTTTCCTACTTCTAATCTTGGCTACATTGGTTTTATTTCTGCAAAACTCCTTTAATTTAATATAATCAATATTATCCATTTTATAGGCTGTAAAGCTCTCTATAGCTTGTTTTGGCCATAGATTATTCCTTTATCATAGAGCTGACTGGCAAAATATTCCATGTTCCCCCTAATTTTTTAAAGCTCTAATGTCGTAATTGTGTTTTCTATTTTGACCGTATCTTAGTATATATAGTATGAAATACTAGTCTAGACCTAGTTTTTGCCAAACTGCTCTCTGCTTTCCAATTTTCCCAATAACTTTTTGTCAGATATTATTTGCCCCCAAAGCTTGGTTCCTTGCATTTAACACACACCAGATTATTATGGTAATTTACTATAATGTATTGTGTGTCCCAAATCTATTCCACTTATATGACACTTCTTAGCCACTACCAGACTGTTTGAATAATATGTTGTTCAGTTGTGTCCCACTCTTTGTGACCCTGTGGGACCATTCACTGAGGTTTCTTTCTTTCTTTTTTTTTTTTTTAAACCCTTACCTTCCGTCTTGGAATCAATTCCAAGACAGAAGAGTGGTAAGGATGGGAAATGGGGGGGAGGGGGAGAGTCAAGTGACTTGCCCAGGGTCACACAGCTGGGAAGTGTCTGAGGCCAGATTTGAACCCAGGACCTCCCGTCTCTAGGCCTGGCTTTCAATCCACTGAGCTACCCAGCTACCCCGTCACTGAGGTTTCTTGATAAAATTATGAGTGGCTTCCCATTTCCCTCTCCAGTGAATTATGGCAAACAGCAGTTGAGTGACTCTTCTAGGGTAACAAAGCCATTAAGTAATTAAGGCAACATTTTAACTCAGGTATCCCTGAATCCAGTCCCAGAATTCTATATCCATTGAGTGATTTAGTTGGCTCATTTTAATAAATCACTGCTTTTTAATATATTTTGAGCTCTGGTACTGTTCAGACATCTTCTTTCACATTTCCTTCCCACTGATTCCCTTGATATTCTTGACCTTTTGTTCTTCTAGGTGAATTATGTTTTTTCTAACACTATAAAATAACGTTTTAGTAGTTTTTTATAACATAGAATAAGTACATTAATTTGGGCAGTATTGTCATTTTTTTGTACTGGCTCAATCTCCCCATGAGAAATTAGTATTTCTCCAATTGTTTAAATCTGACATTATTTATATAAACAGTATTTTGTAATTGTGATCATAGTTTCTGGGTTTGTCATGGAAGGTAGATTTCCCAGATATTTTTACATTGCTTAGTTATTTTGAAAAGAATTTCTTTCTGTCTCTTCCTGATGGGCAGTATAACTGCCAATATTCTTTGTTTATTTCATGTACAACAACTTTGCAGAAGTTAATTATTTCAAATAGATTTTTAGTTGATTCTTTAAGATTCTCTAAGAATATCATCACATCTTCTGCAAAAATAGCATTGTTTTCTCATTGCCAATTCTAATTCTTTCCATTTCTTTTTCTTCTCTTATTATTACAGCAAACATTTCTAGAACAATATTGAATAACAGTGGTGATAACAGACACCCTTGATCCACCCCTGATCTTACAAGAAGGGCTCTATCTTGTCCCCATAACAAATAGTATTTGCTGGTGCTTTTAGATAGATGCTAGTTATCATTTTAAGGAAAGCTCCATTATTCCTATACTTTCTAATTTTTTTAGAAGAATGTGTTATATTTTGTCAAAAGCTTTTTTATTGCATCTACTAACATAATCATATGATTTTTGTTATTTTATTATTGATATGGTCAATTATGCAGACACTTTCTCTAATGTTAAATTAGCCCTACATTCCTGGTATGAATCCCACCTGGACTTAAGTTTGCTAAGTAATAGTAGCCATTAAGAGGGGAGTTGAGTGTCATCCATCCACAGGTTTATCACTCATTGCCATCTCTCCCCTTTCCAAAATAGCCACTTTTTACAAAAGTCTTCATGAAATGTTGTTTTTCATCTCCTTGCTCAGATTTTATTTAGAATTTTTGCATCAATATTCATTAGGAAAATTGGTCTATAATCTTGTGCATTTTCTCTTCCTACTTTAGGTATCAGAAGCATTTATTTATGCTATAAAACAAATTTGCCTATTTTTTCAAATATATTACATTTGAACATTTTTATCATATAGTATTAGGATTGTTTCTTAAACATTCTGTAGAATTTACTTGTGAATCCATCTAGTCCTGGGAATTTTTTCTTGGGGTGCTCACTGAGGGTTTATTCAAAATTTTTTCCTAAGGCAGTTATTTAAGTATTCTACTTCCTTATCTGTTAATCTGGTCAGTTAATATTTCTGGCTATAGTTATCTATTTCACTTACATTTATTGACATAAAATTGGGTAGAATAATTCCCAGTAATTGCTTTAATTTCATCTTCATTGTTGATTAGTCATGGTTGACTAATGAAGTTATGAAAACATAACCCCAGTGGGAACTTCTTGGCAAAAATACTCAAAGTAGCTTACCATTTCCATCTCCACCTTATTTTACAGAAGATAATACTGAAGCAAACAGTGGTAAGTGATTTGCTCAGGGTCACATAAAGTCTTCCAGACTCCAAGTCTGTCACTGTCTTTCTGCCACCTAGAAGCTCCATATAAAGAGGCTAGACTCCCTACTTCACCAAAAACACTAACCATGCACTTCTCTACTGTCTTCTGTCCTTTAGATGACATGCATTTTTTATATCTTCAGAGAATATAGCATTCCACAACACTCAACATATGATGAATAATATTATTCATTATTATGGGGGTCATTAAAAGCATCATAAACATGGAGGGGAGTGAGGGAAGGGAGAGGGAAAGAAAAGAGGAAAGGCAGAAGGGAAAGAGAGGAGGAAGAAAGGGAGAAAGGAAAGGAGAATAGAGGGGGGGTCACTGAAATGCTTTTTTAAAAGAGAATAAAAAAATATAAGGATCACAAGCAGAACAGCTTGGAAAGTAACTTGCTGAATTCATTACAGTTTAAAAGAAAAGCTCAGAAAAGTATTACAATTTTCCAAAAGCAATTCAATCCAATCACCTATTGAATTCTAGTACCAAATCACTATATATCTAAAGAAACTGTCCAAGACACACACACAAGATGCATGTGCGTGCACAAAAATCAGCTCTACGGCATGTCATTCAGTTACAAAGAACAACTTAGTCATTAAACAAACTTCATATTCTTGGATGTTTAGGCACAAGCACTTAGGCTAAACTGTTTTAGGGCAGCACAGTGAATGGTGACCAGGACTTGGAATTTAAATCTGGCCTCAAACACTAGATGTGTGACTCTGGGTAATTCATTAAACCAGTATATCTCAGTTTGGTCATCAGTAAAATAGAAATAATAATAAAGCCTACCTTTGTCTCCTGTTGATAGGGAGGATAAAATAAGTTATTTGTAAAGTTCTTCAAACCTGAAAGCACTATGTAAATATCAGCAATTATTATATTATCATAATTTCCCCATATCTAGTCTATCTGATGTTAGTGCAATCTGAAATAATGCATTTTACTTATTCAGTTGACTCTTTATGTAAGTGTTTCAGAAATGAAAACTTAGCAACCAATCAAAAGTACACAACCATGACTCCAGAGAACCAATAGTGATAGATAAACGCCTTCTGAAAGATGGTAGGCTCAAGAAAAATAAAGACCCATTTTATAAAAATGGCTGTGAGAATGGTTTATTTTACTGTTTCTGTAATTTTTCTTTTTCTCTTTCCAAAATACACAAGAGTAACAGAAAACAAGTCTTTTTAGTTTTTAAAAATCCAAAAAACAGACACAATTGCTTTATCTTATACAAATGCAGAGGAATGACTTTTCTTAAGAAAATATTAGTTAAGGAGTTATTAGTACCAAAAAAAAAAAAAAAAAAAGTTACAGGCATACTATGGAGATATTGCAGGTTTGGTTTCAGACCACCACAAAAAAACCCAAATATCACAATAAAGCAAGTCACATGAATTTTTTGTGTTTTCCTAATTCATATAAAAGTTATGTTTTACTATAGTCTATTGGAGGCTTCCAGGTTAGGACAGCTACAGAGTAGTTGCAGAACTTTTACCCTCCCCACAACCTACCTGAACTGATCTGTTCAATACCTCAAAAGAACAAAGAGGTCAAGTTCAGATGAGCAAAAGGACTCCACAATAGGGCGCACCATTGAAGGTACATGGGATTTGGGCGGTTCCACACTATAAGGGGGTAAAAATTAGCTCCCACCAAACCGTGAGGTGATCAAACCCTCCCCCACCCCACCTATGGGGCAGGATTCATAGCCAGGTCCCTAGAATTAAAGCAGTGGGGAACAACTTCTAAGTTCTTGGCAGTGGATCGACAGCAGCTAGACCTAAAACCCCAGGAGACTGAAGAGTGCGCACCTTGGGCTCAGAGGGGGAGTGACTGGGGCCACAAGCGAAGACTCAAGAAACAGCAGAGTAATGGCTAGCAAGGCTCAAGAAACACCAACCAACAAAAGAAGCAAGAAAAATCCACTAACTCTAGATAATTTTTACATAGAAAAAATCCAGACCACAGAACAGACAGCAGAGGGCAAACATGTAAATACATCCAAACCCTCCCAAAAAAATGAAAATTGGTCACAAGCTCTTGAAGAGTTCCAATTCGAGATCTTGAGAAAGGTGGAAGAGATTTGGCAAGAAGAGTGGGAAATAGTTCAAAAAGAAAATAAGTTTAAAAAGCAGAATTTCGCAATTGGAAATTGAGGTTCAGAAATCAAATGAAATTATAAGCAAATTGAAGACCAGAAATGACCAGCTGGAAGCCATGAAGAGCCAGATAGACCAGATGGAAAAGGAAAACCAAAAGATTATAGCCAAAAACCAAGTGGCTAAGAGACAGAAGGGAAAATCAGTGAAATAGACTTGGGGTGAATGACCTCAGCAAGACAGTCTATGATAAACCCAAAGATCCCAACTTTTGGGACAAAAATCCACTATTTGACAAAAACTGCTGGGAAAATTGGAAAACAGTATGGGAGAGATTAGGCTTAGATCAACATCTCACACCCTATACCAAGATAAATTCAAAATGGGTAAATGACTTGAATATAAAGAAGGAAACTATAAATAAATTAGGTGAACACAGAATAGCATACCTGTCACATCTTTGGGAAAGGAAAGATTTCAAGACCAAGCAAGAGTTAGAAAAAAATTAGAAAATGTAAAATAAATAATTTTGACTACATTAAATTAAAAAGGTTTCATAGAAACAAAACCAATGCAACCAAAATTAGAAGGGAAGCAACAAATTGGGAAGAAATCTTTATAACAAAAGCATTGACAAAGGTCTAATTACTCAAATATAAGGAGCTAAATCAATTGTATAAAAAAATCAAGCCATTCCCCAATTGATAAATGGGCAAGCAACATGAATAGGCAATTCTCAGATAAAGAAATCAAAACTATCAATAAGCACATAAAAAGTGTTCTAAATCTCTTATAATTAGAGAAATGCAAATCAAAACACAAAGTACCACTTCACACCTAGTAGACTGGCTAACAGGACAGCAAAGGAAAGCAATAAAGGTTGGAGGAGGATGTGGCAAAATAGGAACATTAATGCACTGCTGATGGAGTTGCGAATTGATCCATCCATTCTGGTTGGCAACTATGCCCAAAGGGCTTTAAAAGACTATCTGCCCTTTGATCCAGCCATACCACTGCTGGGTTTTGTAATGCAAGGTGGCTAACAGAAACTTTTTGCTTCTGTAATTTCTAAGGGTCACAAAAAGTCAGTTAAAGATCTTAGAATCTTAAGAAAGTCAATTAGAACTTGAAGCTATAAATAGAGGTGAAGTTCCAACTGCCAAGGCCTTTGCCTTCTGGCTTTCACTGTGGCTAGAGGCTTTTGCTTTGGCTTAGCCTGTTGGCTTCGGCCTAATCGATTCAGCCTTGGCCTGTGCTCATTTTATATTTCATTTCTCTGGACCCTTCCCTGATTTCTCCATCTATATCCCTCCCCTTCCCCTGAATTTCCTTTGGGCCCTGGGTGGAAGGGAGGGCTTGGTGATTGGACACTGTGAGTTTATTTTTCTATAGACAAGTAGAGAATCCTCAAATAAGTTACCCCTAGTTTTAATGATTTTAAGACTTTACTTAAAAGGCAATCAAATCTTCCTAACTGGGAGAGCAGGCTCTCTCAGTCTAAACCTCTCCACGACCCATCCTCCACCCTTCACCCCTTCTCTCCCTAGTAGCAGTTAGAAAACCCTGAACCTCTTTCCCTCTAATTAACCTGAGATTAATAAGTCCCCTTGTTACCTACTCAAAGTCTCTGGATAATCATTATATCGAAGATTAAGGCAAGGGCTAAAGAGAGAAGGAATCGTGTCTTTTATTTCTTGAGGGGAACTGTGGGCATACATCTTGGTAGGAAGTACTTACCCCAGACTTCCTCCTACTATCAGTTTCACTGATAGGGAGGAGGTCCTTAACTCCTCCCTTCTGGAACTTTGGAAACTGACAAAAGAAGCACTCCAGGCAGAGTTAAAACATTTCTGACTGGCCTAAACTCCTTTACATCATAGGGAAACCTTCTCTGCTTGAAGGGTCCAGCCTATCTCCCTCAGTATCCTCTGTCTCTAGCCTCTGTGAATAAACCAGTTTGAGCTGCCCTCTCCTACATACCCGATTTCCCTTATCTCCTATATACCTTCCCTTACCTTCATTACTCCCCCAATCACTTTATAATCACCTATATCCCCTTTATTCTTCCTCACACTCGAATTGCCTTCGAGACCCACTCAGACTACCCACTTCTTGATAACACGTTTATACCCCAAAGAGATAAGGGAAAAGACTTGCACAAAAATATTTAAGCCGCACTCTTTGTGATGGCAAAAAAATTGGAAAATGAGGGATGCCCTTCGATTGGAGAATGGCTAAACAAATGGTGGTATCTGTTGGTGATAGAATACTATTGTGGTAAAAGGAATAATGATCTGGAGGAATTCCATGTGAACTGGAAAGACCTCCAGGAATTGATGCAGAGTGAAAGAAGCAGAACCAAGAGAACCTTATACACAGAGACTGATACACTGTGGCACAATGCAATGATCCAGGACATTTCTGAGAGACCTATGAGAAAGAACACTATCCACATTCAGAGAAAGAACCGAGGGAGTAGAAACGCAGAAGAAAAGCAACTGCTTGATTACATGGTTCAATAGGGATGTAGACTCTAAACAATCATCCTAGTACAAATATCAATAATATGAAAAAAGGTCTTGATCAATGACACATGTAAAACCCAGTGGAATTGTGTGTTGGCTATGGGATGGAGGGTGGGAGGTACAGAGGGAAAGAACATAAATCATGTAACCCATGGAAAAAATCCCTTAATTAATCAATTAAATAAAATTTTAAAAAATTTTTTGAAGTATAGTAGATCATATACCTCTAAAAGCTATGGGCAGGAGACATATTCTTAACCAAAAAGGATAGGCATTTACAAAAGATAAAAGATAACTTTTTTTACGTGAAACTGGAAAGCTTCATAGACAAAATTAATATACATAGGATGAGAAGGGAAAGTGGTCAAATGGCAGCCAGGTAGCACAGTGGATAGGGAGCCAGGTCTGCAGTTGGGAGGACCTGGGTTCAAAAGCAGATTCCTAGCTGAGTGATCCTGGAGGTACGACCCCAATTTGTTTAGCCCTTGCTGTTCTTCTATGTTAGAAATAATACTAAGAGATAAGGTATGGTTTACATGTATGTATGTGTGTGTGTATAAAAATGTATGTATGTGGTGCATATGTAGTCAAAGGATATGAACAAACAGAAAAGAAGGTTCCAAATCACTGAGAAATCCAAACCAAGAGAATCTTGTGGTTTAGTTTCACATCCTGGAAATTGGCAAAGAAGGAAAAAATGTTGGAGGGGTTGGGGAATGATAGGCACACTAATGCATTGTTAGAGGAGATTTAAAATGGTTCTACCATTTTGGAAACCAATTTGGGAATATACAAATCAAGTAAAGAAAATGTAGCTATGCCCTTTGAACCAGAGACTAGATTAATGGGTTTATACCACCAGAAAGTCATTGATAAAGAACAAGAAAGGAGAAGAATCAGTGAATTTAATGATGATTCATGTTTTGTCGAATCAATAATAAAATAGGAAAAAAAAAAAAGAAACAAGTATTCTTTATGCATATACCACATGTAAGGCACTTTGTTAGAAATGCAGACAGAAAAGTGGATAATAGTTGTTAACCTCAAGAATTCTCCTACAACCACGTTAGTGTGCAGAAGGGACCTGCTCTGTTCCTCCTCTCCACCCTGTCTGAGGACATTTTTCACAAGCCCCACCCTACTACCATGCAGCCCAATGCAATCACTTCCTCCTGTGTCTGGGGTAATGGGGGGGAGGGAAGGGAAGGGGGGAAATACCTTGAAGGTGCAGTTTGGGTACTTGATCTCTAAAAGGTTCGCCAACACTGTCCAAGAACTTAAATTCTTTTTGTAGTTTTTTTATACTGGGGAAGTGCCAACAATTAAAATAGAGATTCTTGCCTTTCCTATTTTTTTTGTTGGCCCTTCATCCTCATTCCTGCCACTTAAAGTATTCCCTATGTATCCACAATTTCTTGTCTTTTAAATTCTTTCTCACAAGTCTCATTCACTTCCTTTGCCTCTTCTATGTACATTTCCTCCCATATTCCAAATCTCCAGTTGGGATTGATCTCCAATTGACTATAAAAATATTTGGCATAATCTCCAAGTACCTCGAAACACAACATGTCTGAAACTGATCTTACAATGCTCTCTTTTAAACCTGTTCTTCCTTTTGAACCTAACTAGATATTCAAAACAGAATTATTATGTCCCTAAAACCTCCCTTCTTCCTAACTTCCCCTTTTTTCTACTGATTTTGCTCCTATCATCTCAATTAGATTTAAAACCACAGAGTTAAACAACTCTTTTCCCTCCCTCATCTCACAAATATAAACAGTTTCCAAAAACAGTCGATTCTAACTACAAATCTGTTGAGGTTTAGCAATTTAAAAAAATTGGTGTTATGAATGGAATCAGAATTGGTCATTACACTAATCAGAGTTCTTAATTCTTTCAAAGTTGTTTATCTTTACAATATTTTTAAAACTATATAAATTGTTCTGATTCTGTTCAATTCACTATGTGTCAGTTCATGTTAAAAGTCTCCCCAGGTTTCATTGAAACCACCGCCATTATTTCTTACATCATATTATTCTATCACATTTCTATATCATAATTTATTCAGCCATTCCACAATTTATGGGCCCTGCCACAGATTACCAGACTTTGACACCTCAAAAACAGCTATATGGAGATTATTATAGTGACATATTTTAGGTCCTTAGAGTTTGTTTTGCTTAGGACTAAACTCTCCCTAAAATCTACTTTCATTCTAATTACCCCTTCTCCCTGCTTTCCCTCCTATTTCCCTATTGAGTTAAGCAAAATTTCCGTATCCAATTGTATGTGTATATCTTTTTTTATGCTTTCACGAGCTGAGAGTGAGATTCAAGTGTCAGATGTGCCCCCCCCCATTCTTCCTTCTTTTCTACTTATGGACCCTAATTATGTGAAATAAATCTTCTTAACCTTCCTTTCTCTTCCACCTCCCCCACAAATATATTCCTTTAACCCTCTTTTCATTCTTCTCTTAACATCAGGACATCATAAAATCATTCCTAATCCTTGTGTCTAATTCTATTCCCTCTACAATTTCTGAAGATGATACAGTACAGAAAGGAGAAGACCTGTATCATGTCCCATATTGGAATGGAAGTAGTTTATTACTGCCATGACTGTTCACTTGTGTTAACCTTTTTATGTTTTGTTTCACTACTATATCTGAACTTCAGAGTTTCTACATAGTTCTGATCTTTTCATCAAGAAGGTTTAGAACTCCCCTATTAAAAATCCATTTCCCCTCCTCCTTCATTACTCAGTTTTGCAAGTAAGGTCATTCCTGGCTATAAGCCCATGTTGGCAAACCTATGGCACATGTGCCAGAAGGAAGCTGCTCCTCTCCCCATCTCCACACACACATAAAGACATTTCTCACATCGCTGGCCCCTCTGCCCAGCAGCCCAATGGGAGTGCTTCCACCCTCCCCTGCCTGGGTTAAGGTAGGGGCTAGAGGCTCATATATGGCATGAGGATTGCCATTTGGGCACTCGATCTCTAAAAGATTTGCCAACACTGCTCTAGTGGCTCCCAAATGTCTCTGTAAAATGCAAACTTCCATTTGGAATTTCAGGTCATTTGACTCCAGCTTGTGTTTCTGGTTTTACTGGATCTTACTTTCCTTTACATATTTCACATCACAACCAAACTGGTCCACAGATGATTCACCATGCACCATATACTGTCCCTGCTTCTGCACAAGCTGTCTACCATACCTACAATGTGACCTCTTTTAACCATGAGTCCCAAATCATCCTTCAAAGCTCAGCAGCTCAAGTGCTGCTAAATCCAGATTCCCCATTCTGCTAATGACCTAAACATGGAATTATTTAGCTTATTTTTATTTCTACTTATCTGAATTAGATAGTCATATCACTCCCTACCTCATCCCCTACCCAACCAGGAAAATTCAAGCATAAAAGCAGGAATTGGTTGGTTTTATCTTTATATACTCAATGCCTGAAGTCTCCATGTTGCACCACCATTTCCCCAATTTCCAACATTTAAATCCATGGATTATCTTTGACACATCTTTCTCCTTTTCCTCTTATACTTAATTCATGATAAAATCCTGACAATTAGACCTCAATAAAATAGCTTTCATTCTGAATTGTCATATACTAATCCAAGATGTTACTACAACCTACAAGAACTACCATAGTATTCTCCTAATCAGTTTTCCTACCACTACTCTCTCCTCACTCCAATTCATTTTTAACATACCACTTAAGAGAATAATATATCTTAGGCAAAGTTTTAGTTCCATCACCCTTATGTTCAAACATTTTTGGTGATTCCCAATTCATCAACAAAGTTCAAACTCCTCTGTCTGGTTCAAGGCCCACTACAACATGGTACAAGCTTACCTTTTTTGTCTTACTTCTTATCACTTCTTTCCATGCAGACTCTCTGCTCTAGTAAAACTGAACAACTTCTATATTTGCTCAACAAATCCTATGCTTTCCAGTCTCCCTGTCTTTGCCCAAATCATTTCCTATGCCTGAATATATCCTTCGTTCAACCCATCCTATAAAAAATAGTATCATCTTGCTTTCCCCTTTAAACCTCACATAGCACCATTTAGCACCTCAGTGTTTGATGAATGCATGGAACTGAAAACAAGAAGTTGGGAAACTTGCCTAAAATCCTACAGGTGATTGACAAGCAAAGAAAAAAAGTAATACTTTATCTTTTGATATCCAGTATAAACTTTCTTCAGCTATATCACACTGCTTCAAAATAATTTGGCATTTAAGTTCACTGAGTTTTGATAAATTAACATATTCACATTTTAAAATATTTTCCCCAATTTTAAATGAATATTTTACAAATTTGAGTACTTACCCCCATTATCTGTTCTCTTTAAAGCACCATCCTTATGAGGACATAATTCACATCTCTAGAGAAAATACAAAAGGCAAAAAATGAAGGAATTATGAACTTATATCTACAAACATAAAGCAATACGTAATGGAACATCTCCAACACTTCAGCTAAACTACCCCCACCCTTCTTTTCTTCTACTATTCAACAGTGTCCTCAGTGAAACAAGAAACAACCTAAGAAAGATAAAGACCATAGAAGTAGAGAGGGAGATTGTATATACATACATATGTGCATAATATATATAAAATATCCCAATCTGCTTGTTCATGCCAGAAAACCCTTTAAATGGTAACAAAGCAAATTTATAAGAAATCAAATCATTACCCAATTGACAAATGGTCAAAAGATATGAATAGGCAGAGACCAAGTGCCATGCCCCATGTCCCAACCTTGCCCCACACAGGGGAGGGAGAAAGCTCTCCCATTGGGCTGCTGGGCAGAGGGGAGGGTGATGTGAAAAATGTCTTCAGGCATGATGGAGAGGGAGCAGCCCCTCAGGAGTCCCTCTACCTTTCTAGCAAGGAAATTGGGGTGGTGGTCCCCGCTGGCGACATGCTGACAGAGAGGACTGCCATCACTGTCCATACCAAGATACAGTCAAAATGGATATATGAGTTAGATATGAATAGTGATACCATAACTAAATTAAGGGAACACAGATCTTTAGAGAAGGGAAGAATTTATGACCAAACAAGAGATAGGGGGTAATATAAAAAGATGAAAAATGAATAATTTTGAGTACACTGAATTAAAAAGCTTTTGTACAAACAAAACTAATCTAACCAAGATTTTTTTAAAACTGGGAAAAAAATTTTATAACAGATGTCTCTGATAAATGTCTAATTTCTCAAAGTGATAAAGAATTAAGTCGAATTTATAATACAAAGCCATCCCCTAACTGACAAATGGTCAAAGGATATGAACAAGCGATTTTCAGATGAAATCAAAGCCATCAATAATCATATGAAAAAATATTCTAAATCATTCTTGATTAGAGAAATGCAAATTTAAATAACAATGAGGTACCACCTCATCTCTATCAAAAGTGGCCAATATGGCAGTAAAGAAAAGTGGTAAAAGTAAAGGATGTGGTAAAACTGGGACACTAATGAATTATTGGTGGAGTTGTGTGAACTGATCCAACCATTCTGGAGGGCAATTTGGAACTATACCCAAAGGGCTATAAAACTGTGCATACTCTTTGATCCAAAAATGTCACTACTGGGCCTATATCCCAAATAAATAATTTTAAAAAGGGGAAGGACCCACTTGTACAAAAATATTTAAAGCTGCTCTTTTAGTGGTAGCAAAGAATTGGAAATTATGAGGATATCCATCAATGGAAGATTGGTTGAACAAACTGTGGTTTGTTGTTTGGTGATGGAATGCTATTGTGCCATAAGAAATTATAAGCAAGATGATTTCAGAAAAAGCTAGAAGATCTATAGGAACAGATGCAGAATGAAATAAGCAGAACTGGGAAAATATTATACACAGTAACAGTGATATTGTACAATGATTATCTGTGAAAACTTGACTACTCTCAGAAATGCAATGATCTGGGACAATCCTGAAAGACTTATGACAGGAAATGCTATCCATCTCCAAAGAAAGAATTGTTGGGACTTATCTTTCAAATCAGTATATTTTGGGGTTTTGGTTATGTGTGACTTTGCTATTACAACAATAACCAATACAGAAGTGTGTTTTCCATGACAATAAAAATGAAAAAAGAATAATAAAAAAATTTAAAGGATTTTTGGAATTTTAATATGATAGTTTCAACATTGCCCTGGCTTATCTTTGCCCCCTTCTGAATTTCCTTCTGATCTCTTCTGTGTATTTTTTAAATGATTCATTGATATTTTATTCTTTTTCTTTTATTATCACTACCACTCCTCTTCTCCCATTTTTCCCCAAAGGGAAAAAAATAATCATAAAAGCCTTTCCCTTGAAACAAATTAGTATAGTCACATAAAACAAATCTGTAAATGGACTGAGTCTGAAAAAACTAAATCTTAAACAATATACAATAACCTGTATACAACAATAAACTCAAAATGGATACAAGACATAGATATAAGAAATCATACTATTAAAATGGATTAAATATTTTTCATATCTATGCCTCAGAGATGAAATGCTAATAAATGTGATTTCAAAATTTAAAACTGATCATGAAATGGAAAACATATTACATGAATATAATAACTAGAATGTGAAGTAGAGATATTTTTCAAATCCCCTGTCAATTTTAGCAATTTGGAATAGTTCATAAGAATTATATATTACATATAATAATAGCTAGCATGATAGAATTTTATGGCTACAAAGTACTTCATATGTGTGATTTCTTTTGGTATTTACAATCTAGATAGGTGCTGATGCTATATCCATTTTATAGAAGAAAGAATGGAGGTTAAGAGATTTTAAGTGACTAAAGTAGCAAAAATGGCTATATTCCCTGACTCATAGATTCTTCCGCTAGGCATATACCTAAAAAGGTCAATAACAAAACAAAAAGCTTTATGTCCAACAAAATATATATGCCAGCACTTCTTATAACAGCAAAGAACTAGAAATAAAGGAGATGCCCACAGATGTGGAAGGAATGATAAACAAGTTGTACTTCAAGATTCGTATGAACAAAAGCAAGAAAACAATTTATATGACAACAATATAAATTGGGGGGGGGAAGCAGCAGCAAACAACTGAAACAATGCTGTGAAATTATAACAATCAAATTTGGCCCCAAGAATCATTGAGAAGGCATATTCCCCCAATTCTTTGCAAAGGCTGAACTATGGGTATGGATCTAAATGTTATGTTTGAATATACTTTAGTTTTGCTGAATTGGTTTTTTTTTTTCTCATTTTATTTTTACTTTTTGTTACAAAAGATTATTCTCGGGGGGAAGAGACACATCAGGGAATATCACTAACTTAACAGAAAAATAATGAACAATTTTTAATAATGGGATTGACATAGATATGCATAAAGGCAGTAAAGAAGGAAAGACTGAAGCCTGGATAAGAAACAGATAACGACTCAGGTAATGTGGGAGAAGATGGAATCAAGGGATCAAGGAAAACAATTTGCTTTGTCAATGAGAAATTCATCTTCTTAATAGACATTAGAAGGGAAAACAGGTTGGGGGTTGATGTCAAGGGCTTTTGATCAATATTACTATTATAGTGTTGAAATTAAAGATATAGTCTCCCTTACCCCTTTTCAACTAGAATATAATCAACTTTTGGGGGGAATAAGTTTTGTAACAGCATTTTTAAGAAACGTTAGTTGTGACAAATAAAATGCATGCACAAATAAAAAGAAATTTTAATAGAAAGTATAATTCTAATATGCTGAGCCAAGAACCCTGGAATAAAGGTAAAAATAAAAGACAAAACTAATCATTTGTATGAGAAAATCAAAAACATTTTGTATACACTAAAAAAAAAATCAACATGTATGTTAAAAATGAATATTAATAAATGTTTAAAAAAATCAACATGATAAAATGAGAACCAGCCAAATAGGAAAAATATTTGCAGCAAATATTACTAACGAAAAGCTAGTATCTAAGAGATATAGATGAAAATAACACAAGATCCATTCTCCAACAAAAAAATAAAGTCCATGAATAGTTTTCAGAGGAGATATTAAAACTAAATGAATATAAAAACATATTCTAAATACCTTGTGCCTAGAGAAACAAAAATTAAAATAACTGAAATTTCATCTTCTATCTTGCAAACTGGCAAAGATTACAAAAAAGATAGAAAATCAATGATAGGAGGTGCCAGGGCTCACCTCTACTGCTGGAGAAGCTATAAATGGGTTCTACTGACCTGGAAATTAATTTGGAATAATGCAAGAAAAAACCTTTAACCTTGTGGTCTTACAAGGAGGGAAGGAGAGTGACAGTATAAGAAGTAAAACTATAAACAGATTTCTCTATCATTAAGTAGTAAAACTATTGCCAATTGCCCAAAGGACAGGAGCTAGAAAGTTCAAAGTCTTTCTTCTTTCTAACCTTTATTCAGCAAAGATTCTCAACTACACAAAAAAACTTTGAACAAAAAAGCAAAGGTAAGTTAATCAATATTATACTCTGAATTGGTTAAACTGAATGATGCTCTTTCCGATGGCAGAATATTATCTCGGAGTATACAAAATTGAGTTTCAATATGTGTATGACATATAGACTCTTAAAGAGTAACTAACAAAATAAAATAGCCCTTAATCAATATTAGCCATGAATCAAAAGAGATTAAGTGGAATAGGGTTTGGAAGGAGGTAAGCAGGAATGGCGAAAAAGCTTCATTTCTCTGAGTCCATGACACAAAATGGATAAATATTCCATAAATAATTCCTCAGTGCTTCAAAATGAGAAGCTGCAGAACTTCTCTACAGTGCAAGACAAAAGCCAATATTTAGGGCCAAGGATCTACTCACCTAATGCTAGAAACAAGAAATAATTTATAGAAAGTTGTGGCAAGCAAAAAAAAAAAAAATCTAAAGAATAGATCTAAAAAGGAATGATAAAACAAACCTCTAAGAACACAAACCACAGAGAAAAGAATGCAACACACATAAAAGTAGAATACAACATTAAGATATAAAATTAAGTAACAGACCTCTTAAAACAAAATATGGAAGCCAGCAGGACCCCCATTAAAAAAGGCTTCAAAACAATTCATATAATCAGTTATCTGGGAATCTATAATTTAACTGCCAAAATGGATTATTAATAACTGAGCTATACATTACCCAATATTGCTGGTGGTATTCAATCAATGTTGATTATGTGAAAAACAACTACTCAATGGAAATTAAGGACTAAGAAGCCTGTATTTCTAGGAATTCTTTGTGAAATATTCTATAGCTACAAGGAGAATGACAAATAAAGCTAATATAAATTAGAAAAAACACTACATCATCACTCTCCTCATAGTCAAATATTTTAAAGTACTGAAAGACTGAAAGGCAAACAAAATCTATGAATAGGTAAGTTTCCTAAAATATTAAAAAAATTAATATCAGAAAAATAGTAGGTACAAAATAAACAAACTGGTATTTCTCCCCCCCAAAAGACTCCTAAAAAAAAAAGAAGCAAATCTAAATAAAAAGCAATGGGGGGGGGGGGGAGGTACTTTAGTCAAGACAATAAGCAATGATTCAGGGGAAAAAATTGAAAACTTAAAATTTCTAGCTATGAAAACATCCAATCTCTAAAATTGAATGGTCAACTAATTTATCTGACCTTTATCCCCAGAGATAAAGTGAACCAAAAAAACATTTTTTTTAAAACTAAAGCACAAAGCAAGAAATAGTGAAATATTCACCAGTGAATGTTTTAAAAAATAATTTAATTACAAAAATGTGGTTGTGGAGATCTAAAATTCATCTTAAAAATGTTAATAGAGTCAATCCAACTAAGATGCAAAAAAAAAAAAAAAAGTGCTATGGCCTCTTGGAAGAACACTGGCCTTGGAGTTAGATCAGGGTTAGAAATCTGGAGCTCTGTGACCCTTGAAAAGCGACTTTCATTATTATAATTTATCAAACTTAAACAAAAAATACACTGCTCTCTACTACTACTATGCCACAGGGCTGGCCTTTGTAAACTTTTAAGCATTACGAATGCTAGCTAATATTATTATGGCCCATAGGTTTGAAAATAACAAAGAAAAGAGATAGCACAAAACATTAGAGCTACAAGAAGCTAATGAGATGCCAACAGAAGGTCCATTGCAAACTTTTAAAATTTCTTATGAAACAACTATTTATTACTGATGAGGCCCAGGAAAGAGAAGTGGCACCAGCAGAGGCAGAGTTCAGACTCAAAAATCAATGCAACGTCCTGGGTACTGTGACATACTGCCTTCTCCATTTAAGTATATCATAATTTTTACAGCAATGTTAGACAGAAAAATATATGTGTGTATGTGTTTTTATGTGTTTATATATATGTATATATATATATATATTTTTAAGTCCATTTTAATTGGTTTAAGTTTATAACAAGAACACATTTTTTTTTAAATGCTATCATGGGGGGGGCAGCTCAGTGGATTGAGAGTCAGGCCTAGAGAAGGGAGGTCCTGGGTTCGAATCTGGCCTCAGACCATTCCCAGCGGTGTGACCCTGGGCAAGTCATTTGACCCCCATTGCCCACCCTTACCACTCTTCCACCTATGAGACAATTCACCGAAGTACAAGGGTTTAAATAAAAAAATGCTATCAAGGAATCTCTGCTGCCCAGATCTATTAGCATCAGAGGACATGAGAAGAAAAAGAAAAGATGGAAATATGTTGCACAAAGTAAAAACACAAAGATTTTGACAATGGACTGGATATATATGGTGAGAGTAAGGAATGAAGGATGACACCTCAGTTTTGAATTTCAGTGCCTTGAAGGAATAATGGTGTCCTTGACAATAAAATGGAGGTTGAGAAAGGTAGAAAGTATGGGGTAAAAGAGTACTATTTCTGCCAAGTTTGGACTGAAGTGCCTTTGGGAAATTCAGTTTGAAATGTCCAATTAGGCAGTTACTGATGCAAAACTGGAACTCAGAAAAAATAAAGCTATATCAATCCAGGAATCATCTTCATAAAAAAAAAACTGAACCCAAAGGGAGCCGATGAGATTGCCCAGGGAGAGGGAAGAGAAGGGATAGAGGGAAGGAAAGAGGAGGAGAGAAAAAGAGAGTCTTAGGGAGTTACCCATGGCTAGTGGGCACGAAGGAGCAGTCAGATAGATAAGAAAAAAATCAAAAGAGAACAACATCATGAAAATCCAAAGACAAGAAAGCATGCAGGAGAAATTCTGATTAACAACATCAAACACTTCAGGTCAGAGAGGGAGGCAGGAAGAAAAGAAAAAGAAAAACATTTAAGACCAATTATGTGTTAGGCACTATATTAATAACGACATTACATTGAGATTTGGTAATTACAAGATGGGGGGGTTAGGTGGCTCAGTGGATTGAGAGATAGGCTTGAAAATGGGAAGTCCTGGGTTCAAATTTAAACTTGGACACTTCCTAGCTGTGAGTCCCTGGACAAGTCACTGCCTAGCCCTTACCACTGATGGAAGGTAAGGGTTGAAAAAAAAGGGGTTGTTTTTTGAGAGAGAAATCATTGCTAACTTTGATGAGAGCAATTTCCATTGAATAGTGAAGTCAGAAGCCAGACTTCAGTTTTAGAAGAGAGTTAAAAGGAAAGAAAGTAGAGGCACCAAATATAGACCCTTTTTTCAAGACGAATTGAGGAAAGAAGAAATCTCAGACTAGCTAACAGGAATGACAGAATCAAATGAGAGTTTTTTCATTATGAGGGAGGTAGGTATGGAATAAAAGCAGGAGGGAATAAGGCATCGGATAGGGAGAAACTAAAGATTAGAAAGCAGGGATGATAATGGAAGAAATCTCTACTACAAAAGATAGGAGATGAGGCAGCAAGATGGCTCAGAGCATAGAGAGCCAACCTGGAAACAGAAAGTTCTGGATTCAAAGCTGGCCCTAGAAACTTCCAAACATGTGACCCAGGCAAGTTACTTAACCCCAACTGCCTAAGCCCTTGCCACTCTTCTGCCTTGGAATCAACAGTTAGTAGAAAGTAAGGCATTAAGGGGAGGGGGAAATGAGCATACAGACAAGAGCTGGATTTGGCAATGACCAGGGATATCACTTCATCAGAAAATGAAGTGAAGAGATAGTGGGAAATTACATTAGAAGAATATGAAATGCAGACAGGAGAAGAAAGAATCCTGGATAATAATAGATTCAACTGGTTTTACTTCACTGTACTTACCTGTTACAAGAGGGCTAGGGGGTTTTGAAGGAGAAGTTTGTCACTGGAAAGTGACTATGCCTTACCAAAAAGTAAAATCAACAAAACATTAAAGAACGTATGAGTTAAACAAACTGGTACGTGGATATAATGGAAATGTTACTGTGATGTACAAAATGAACAGCCTACACAGAGAACAGCATGAAAGATTTACATGGTCTGGTATGATAAGGAGAAACAAGAAAACATTATACACGACTACAAAAATGGAAATGGAAATAACCACAAAACAACCAACAAAAAATTATGAAAAAATACAAGAAAAACCCTAACGAAGCCCTAAAGAAGAAAAATGAGAAGACACTAGTAGCTCCACTCCTTTGCAGGTAGTCAAGGATGTACAATACTGTGTATATTTTCAGACTTTTTCAAAGTAATGAAGTTTTTCTTATTTGAGGCTTTTCTATTTTTTTCTCTTAAAAAATAACATTTGTCATATGGGATATTTCTCTAGGAGAGACAAAGAGTAGGAATATTAGGATAAATTCTGATGACATAAGGCATATGTGTATATAAAATAACTTTTAAAACATATTGAAAAAATGTTAATATCAAGTTGACTAACACATACTCGAAGGACTATATAATAACTGGATTGGATTTACATCAGAAATATAGTTGGTTCAACATTAAGATTATAAATATAATAAACCATGTTTTCAAAAGGCCATATATGGTTATAACTAATGGCTGAAAGTATTTTGACAAAATCTAATATTCTTTTCTATTTTTAAAATCTAAGAAAAATGATTTATTTCCCAAGCTAAAACAATAATCTATGAGTAGAAACAGAGCTGGGGATATCAAGGCTTCAACACTGATATTAAACTATCGAAAAGTTACCTCTCTCTATTTTGAGTTAGAATCATCTATACACATGGTTGCTAAGTGGTCTTAAGCTTTTTATATGTCAGGCAGTCTGAGCTAATAATAGTCTTCCTTACTGACAAACTTCATCAAGTTCATGATACAAAATCTTTGACCTTTTGGACTTTAGATACCCCTATTTTAGACTGTCATCCAATCCTTAAAAAAATTTGTTTTATTAATAGAATTTATTGTCAGGTATCTCGGCCCCCTCTCACATCACAAAAAGCATAATCTGATAGATAGATAGATAGATAGATAGATAGATAGATAGATAGATAGATAGATAGATAGATAGATAGATAGATAGACAGACAGACAGACAGACAGACAGACAGACAGACAGACAGACAGACATGGGCGTTTGTGTTTCCATTTCTGAGTTCATTCTCTGGAGGTGAACATTCACAAATTATTCCTCAAATAGCAAATCTGTAGCTGTATATAATGGTCTCTTGGTTCTATTCATTTCATTCTTTATTATCTCATGTAGGTCTTTCCAAGATTTTAAAAAATAAATCTGCTCATTGTTTCTTACAGAGCAGTAGTATTCCATCAAAATCATATGTCATGATTTGTTTTGCCATTCCCCAATTGATGAACGTTACAATTCTTTGCCACCACAAAGGGAGCATTTATATTTTTGAACATATAGTTTCTTTTCCTTTTCCTCTGATTTCCTTGGGAAATAGATTCAGCAAAGCTTTAAGGGTATATACGTTTTTATAATTATCTGGGAATAACACCAAATGGTTCTCCAAAATGGTCAAATTGGTTCATAGTTCCACCAACGAAGTATTAGTGTCCCTATTTTTTTTCACATCCCTACCAACATTTATCATTTTAGGCAATCTGAAGAGTATGAGATGATATCTCAGAATTGTTTTGGTTTACATTTCTCTAATCAGATGCTATTTAGAACATTTTTTTCATATTCCTACATAGGCCTTTGATTATTTCACCCAGCAATTGTCTATACATATCTTTTATCCACTTATTAAGAGCCATGCCCTAATCCCATGAATTTGACAAGGTTCTCTATGTATTTCAGATATATGACCTGAGAGACTTTATGAAAATTTTCAATTTAATGTAGTCAAAATTATCCATTTTACATTTCACAATGCTCTCCGTTTCTTGTTTACTCATAAATTTCCTTCCTATACATAAAATTTTATGTGTACTATGTGCCTGTTATTCTAATTTACTTATGTATATCTCCTCCTTTTATGTTTAGATCATTTATCCATTTTGATTTTATCTAAGGGAATAAAATATTGTCTTTACCTAGTTTCTGTCAAACTACTTTCCAGCTGTCCCAGCAATTTATATCTTTTCCTTTAAAAATTTGGATGTTATAATATGGTGCATATAGGTTTAATATTGATTATACTTTTTAGTATCTTTGGTACCCATTAACATAATATAGTTTCCCTGTTTATCTCTTTTGCTATTTTAGCTTTAACAGAGATGATGATTTTCTACTCCTGTTTTGTTTTCAGTTTTTTGCATCAACAGAAGCAAAGAACATTCTGCTAAAGTCTTTTATTTTTACTCTGTCTCTCTCATTTTTTGAGTGCGTTTCTTGTAAACTGTATATTGTCGCATTTTAATCCATTATGCTATTTCCATTTTATATGTGAATTCATCCCATTCATGTTCCAAGTTTACAATTATTAGTTGTGCATTTCCTTTCATTCTATTCTTCCTCTGTTTGTCCTTTTTTGCAGCATCCCTCCTCAACTGTACAAGTTCTTCTGTCCACTATCTCTCTAGTTGTTCATCCCCTTCGTAGAATCCTTCCCTTATCCTCTCTCCTTGCCCTCCTTGTTCTAAATCAGTGGTTCCCAAACTTTCTTGGCCTACCACCCCTTTCCAGAAAAAATAATACTTAGCCCCATGGAAATTAATTTTTTTTTATTTTAATAGCAATTAATAGGAAAGATAAATGCACCTGTGGCCATCACCACTCCCCTGGATTGCTGAAGCACCCACCAGGGGGCAGTGGTGCCCACTTTGGGAATCACTGTAAATAAACTCACTCTTCTAAAAGCCATTCCCTGGTCCCTTCCCCCTTTACTTCCTAGTTCTTATTCTATCCCCCCTTTCCAAAAGTCTCTTCCTTATTCCCCAACTCTACCCTTTTATCAGAGAGAACATTTTTTATCCCTTCACCTTACTCTCCTTGTTTGTTATGTACTCCCTCCTAGGAAATCCCTCTTCCTTCTTATTCCTGTGCCCTCTTTTCTCTTAATTTACACTCTCTTCTCTTAGTCCCTCCCCCTTATCCCTTAAACTTCCTATTTCTCTGTACCTTAAGAAGACTTTTACTCTTCTGGTTGTTCCCTCTTTAATCCAGATTTGATGAGAATAGGGTTCTAGTACTACTAGCCCTAGATGCTTTCCTCCCTTTCTCTGATAGTTCTACTCATGCCTCTTTTACATGAGATGTGTTCCAGTTTACCTTTTTCTACCCTATTTTATTATTTTTAGCCCATTTCATTGTCTTCAACTTGATCTCAAGTTTTATATGTGTGTGTATTCTTTTTTTTTAACATTTATTAATATTTATTTTTTAGAAAAGTTAACATGGTTACATGATTTATGCTCTTACTTTCCCCTTCTCCCCCACCTCCCATGGCCGATATGCATTTCCACTGGTTTTAACGTGTGTCACTGATCAAGACCTATTTCCAAATTGTTGATAGTTGCATTGGTGTGGTAGTTTCGAGTCTACATCCCCAATCATGTCCACCTCAACCCATGTGTTCAAGTAGTTGCTTTTCTTCTGTGTTTCCTCTCCTGCAGTTCTTCCTCTGAATGTGGGTAGCGTTCTTTACCATAAATCCCTTAGAACTGTCTTGGGTCATTGCATTGCTGCTAGTACAGAAGTACATTACATTCGATTTTACCACAGTGTATTGGTCTCTGTGTACAATGTTCTTCTGGCTCTGCTCCTCTCACTCTGCATCAATTCCTGGAGGTCTTTCCAGTTCATATGGAATTCCTACAGTTTATTATGTGTAAATGGAATTAGCTCTAGCCCATTCACAGTTAAAACTCTACTTACCCTAGATGATATCATCCCCACCTCCCTTAGTGGGAAGGGAGATGAGTTACCCACTTATTGACAATAATTATCAAATCAAGAACAAAGGGACTGCCCTTTAGGCAGTCCAAATTAGTGTAGAGGCTGCCATTAGTCCACCTGAATTAGAGGTGGACCCACAGGAAGTGAGGAGAGACTCTTCAAGTATGTTGGTGACTTCCTGGTGAGGCAGTTCCCGCTTTGAACTTGGTGCTGAAGGTTCTCAGCTGAGACCTCAGGCTGCTTCCACTCTGAATTGTCACGTGGGTAAGTTAGGCTGACTTCCTTGGCCTACCTTGGCGTTCTCCCAAACTCTACCTTAAGTAGGCCTTTACCTCTCTGATTGCTAAGGTCTCCTGGCTTGTAGCCTAGTTTAATTAGCCTTTTAACCCTCTCTCTCTTTTAAGCCTCTCCCTCTCTTTATTTCCCTACATTTTACCTTCCTAATTGTAAATAAAATACCTTAAACCTGATCCTGACTTGGGTCTATTTAATTATGGAATCAATCTGAATTATTGATTCCTGGTGGCCACACTTTAAATATATATCTATAAAATACCTAAAATCTCCCTCTAACAGTTATTCCTTTGAGTGCAATAGTATTCCATCACCAGCATAAACCACAATTTGTTCAGCCATTCCCCAATTGAAGGGCATACCCTCATTTTCCAGTTTTTTGCTACCACAAAAAAGCATGGCTATAAATATTTTTGAACAAGTCTGTTTACTTATGGTCTCTTTGGGGTACAAACCCAACAATGGTATGGCTGGATCAAAAGGCAGGCATTCTTTTATAGCCTTTTGAGTATAATTCCAAATTGCCAGCCAGAATGGTTGGATCAGTTCACAGTTCCACCAGCAATGCATTAATGTCCCGATTTTGCCACATCTCCTCCAACATTCATTACTCTCCCCTTCTTTCATTTTAGCCAATCTGTTAGGTGTGAGGTGATACCTCAGAGTTGTTTTGATTTGCATTTCTCTAATTATTAGAGATTTGGAGCACTTTCTCATGTGCTTATTGATAGTTTTGATTTCTTTATCTGAAAATTGACTATTCATTTCTCTTGCCCATTTATCAATTGGGGAATGGCTTGATTTTTTATACAATTGACTTAACTCCTTGTATATTTGAGTAATTAGACCCCTGCCAGAGTTTTTTGTTATGAACATTTTTTTCCCAATTTGTTGTTTCCCTTCTGATCTTGGCTGCATTGTTTTGGTTTGTACAAAAGCTTTTTAGTTTTATATAATCAAAATAATTTATTTTACCTTCCCCCTTCTTCCTTCCCTTTTTTTGACCTCCCCACTCCCCTGTTCCCCTTGGTTTATCCCTTTTGACTTTCTAAGTAGGGTTAGATAAGAGTTATATCCCAATGGATATAGCTACTCTTCCCTCTCAGGGTTAATTACACTGAGAGTAAGGTTTAAATATTACCTCTTAAAGCTCTCTTCCTCTCCTTCTTATAATAGTATTCATCCCCTCCCCTTCCCATGCCCTCTTTGTGTGTAATAGAATATCCTATTTTTCTTATTCCTTCAAGATTCTCTTGGTGTCTTCTCCTATTCACCCCCCTCTTTCCCACCCACCCATATCATCTTAGACCATTTAGTATTCCAACCTCTCCCTATGAATAATTCTTCTAATTACTATAATAGTGAATACTATAATGGTGAACAGAGTTCACTACAGAGAATTATATATAACATTTCTCCACATATGAATACAAATAATTAGATCTTATTGAAGCCCTTAAAGAGGCAAAATTTTAAAAATATGAGTTTTCTTACTTTCCCTTCTGTTTCTTATTTACCTTTTCATGTTTCTCTTGATTTTTGTGGTTGGATATCAAACTTTCCATTTAGTCCTCGTCTTGTCTGTGCAAATACTTGGAAATTTTCTATCTTGTTGAATGCCCAAACTTTCCCCTGGAAGTATATAGTTAGTTTTGATGGGAACGTGATCCTTGGTTGTAGACCCAGTTCTCTTGCCTTTCTGAATATCATATTCCAAGCCTTGTGGTCTTTTAATGTGGAGGCTGCCAGATCCTGTGTGATCCTGATTGGTGCTCCTTGATATCTGAATTGTCTTTTTCTGGCTTCTTGTAAAATTTTTTCTTTTACTTGGAAGCTCTTGAATTTGGCTATATTATATTCCTGGGGATTGTCTTTTCAGGGTCTGGTATAGAGGGTGATCTATGGATCCTTTCAATGTTTACATTGCCTACTTGTAGAACTTTAGGGCAATTTTGCTGAATAATCTCTTTTAGTATGGAATCAATTTCTATTAATTTCTGCTTTTCCAGGAAGTCCAATGATTCTCAGATTGTCCCTTCTAGACCCGTTTTCTTGATCTGTCAATTTCTCATTGAGATATTTCATGTTTCCTTCTATTTTATCAGTCTTTTGACTTTGTCTTATTTGTTCTTGCTGTCTTGATAGATCATTGGCTTCTACTTGCTCAATTCTTGTCTTTAGAGACTGGTTTTCTGCTGTAAACTTTTGATTTTCCTTTTCAATTTGGTCTGTCCTGTTTTCCAGCTATTTGATTTTGGTCTCCAAATTGCTTATCAATTCTTTTGATTTGGGGGCATCTTTTTCAAATTGCCCAATTCTAGGCTTTAGAGACTGGTTTTCCTTTTCAATCTGGTTATTTCTGGTCTTTGATTTACTTGCCTCACTTTCCAATTGTGAAATTCTGCCTTTTAAACTGTTATTTTCTTGCCAGATCTCTTCCATCTTTCTCATAATCTCAGATTTGAACTCTTCAAGACCTTGTGACCCGTTTTCATTGTTTTGGGAAGGTTTGGATATGGTTACTTGTTTGTTCTCCTCTGCTGTTTGCTCTGTTGTCTGGATTTTTTCTGTGTAAAAGTTGTCCAGTGTTAAAGATTTCTTCTTCATCTTTCTCTTCTGGTTTTCCTGATTCTGGCTTGCCATTGTGTGAGCTGGGTGCCCTCTCAGCTTTATGCTCACGCCCAGGATCTGTCTGCGCTCTTTAGGCTCCTGAAGTCCCAGGTCTGGTTGTTCTCTGGGTCAAGCCGCCTGGTGGTTTCCTTGCTTGTTCTTCTGCCTGAAGCTCCTTTGACAGTCTCAGGGAGCTGCTTCCACTGTCAAGCTGCTTCCACTGGGTCCCCACTCAAGGTCCACTCCTGCGCTCAGGATCAGCCCCTTCGTCCGTGCCTTAACCCCGCACCTATGTCCGCACCTCCACCTGCACCTGCGCTCAAGGTCTGTGTTCAAAGTCCATGAATTCTTTAGCTTCTTGGGGTCTTAAGTCTTGCTGCTCTCAGGAACAAGCCCTGGTGAGCTGCCAGCGACTTAATGGGTGCCCCAAACTTGCTCTAACTCTTGTGCACTGGCTTTGGCACTGTAGGTGGTGTGGGGTGGGGGAGGGGGTTGCTCAGCTCCCGTTTTAGTGAGAGCTGTTTCACCCCTAGCATGGAAATGCCCCGAACCCACGTACCTTCAACACTGCGCCCTGTTGTGGGGTCCCTTTGTTCGTCTGGATTTGTTTTTATGTCTTCTCAAGGAGTCCTATATGTGTGATTTAGGAGAGGTCAAGCACCTGCTTTTTACTCTGCCTCCATCTTAACCTGGAAAAAGTGTGTGTGTGTATTCTTTCAAAATACCCAAATAATGATGTCTTCCTTAAGGGTTTTAAATATAACATTTACCCAAATAAGTGGTAAACAATTTAGTCCTTTATAATTGGTCTTTTGTGTTTACCTTTTTATGATTCTTATAGATCAAATTTTTTACTGAGTTCTGGTTTTTTTCCCCAACAATAGGTGAAACTCTTTTAATTTTTTAAATATCCATTTTTTCCTCTTGTGTAATCTTGTTCAGTTTTTCTCAGTTTATTTTTCTTAGTTGAAAGTCCAGTTCTTTTGCACTTTGAAATATTGTGTTCCATGCCCTTCATTTTTTTAATGTTATAACTGCTAAGTCTTATGACTATAGCTCCACAGTATTTAAATTGTTTTTTTTTTTCCTTATTGCTTCTGGTATTTTCTCCTTAACCTGGGAGTCACTGACATTAACAATGATGTTCCTATGCATTTCCATCTTGTGGTCTCTTTGCAGAGGTGATCAATGAATTCTTTCAATTTCTATTTTACCTTCTAGTTATACAATTTCTGGACCATTTTCCTTAACGATTTCTTAGGAGTATTGTGTCTAAATTTTTTTTATCATAACTTTCCAGTAGTTCAACAATTCTTATGTTGTCTCTCCTTGAACTATTTTTCAGGTCAGTCACTTTTGTAATAAAATGTTTCATATTCTCTTCTTTTATTCCATTCTTTTGATTTTGCTTTGTTACTTCTTGTTGCCTTAGGAAATCATTAGTTTCCCCTTACCCAAATCTAATTCTTAATGAGTTAGTTTCTTCCATGAGTTTTTGGAGCTCTTTTTCCAATTAGGGTGTCTGTCTTTTGTAATTTTCTTGCATTGCTCTTCCTCAACTTCTCTCATTTGGTTTTTAAGTCTTTTTTAAAGCTGTTCCAAAAATTCTTTTTTGGCTTGTAACCATTTGATGTTTGTCTTTGCTGTTTTAGGTTTAGGTATTTTAACTTCATTGTCCTCTGAATTTGAACCCAGGTCTTCTGTCTACATAATAGCAGCTATCTATACTTGGGTTCTTTCTCTTTGATGAGTTTATTAAAAAAAATAAATTAGAAGGGGGCAGCTGGGTGGCTCAGTGGATTGAGAGCCAGGACTAGAGACAGGAGGTCCTAGGTTCAAATCCGGCCTCAGACACTTCCTAGCTGTGTGACCCTGGGCAAGTCACTTGACCCCCATTGCCTAGCCCTTATCTCTCTTCTGCCTTGGAACCAATAGGTCATATTTATTCTAAGATGGAAGGTATGGGTTTAAAAAAAAAATTAGCAGCCAAACCAATAGATTTAATTTTCTGCTAGAGTTTGGCTCTGTTCCCAGGATGTGGGGAATGATGTCTCAGGTTTCAGGATTTTTTGTGTTTGTTATTTCCTGGTTCCTACTTTGTTCTTACAATTTCTATAATCCAGAGCCAGATATAGGCCCTGCCCCAACCCCTCAATTTCCATTCAGTAATTGACCTCTGGTGCTCCAACTTGGGGAGAGTGTTAGTTTTTCTACTGAAAGCAGACAGCTTGCCTTTCACTTCTGAAGGCCTTTAGGAACTCACCCTGTCCCCAGGGCTAGCAGCTTGTTGCTTCTCCTTGGAGCAAGGTGTTTTCCATCAAGTGATAGTGAGGCCAGAGAAGTCTGAGGTCTTCCTCCCAAGTTGTCCATGGTTGTTCTGCTTTACTCCCAACTCTATTCTGTTTTTGCCACTTTTAGCATTGATTCTGTAGTTATTTTTGATTGTGGAGGAATTTGGAGAGTGAGGTAGTCTCTCTTCTTACTTCATATCTTCCTATAATCCCTCTGCCCCTTCTTTTTTTCTCAGTGATCTTTTAATTGCCAAATGTATGGACTTCTCTCAGTCCTCAGACTTCTTGATCTCTATGTAGCTTTTGATACTGTCAAACATCTTTTTCTCTTTGATACTCTCTTTTCTCTAGGCTTTTGGGACACTTTTGCTAAATATTAATATAAATTATATTCCTTAATTATAGGTGTCTCATTGGGCTCTGTTCTAGGCCCTCTTGTCTCCCGCTTACTAATTCATTGGGTAATCTCATCAACTACTATGAACTAAATTATCTATGCTGATAATTTCGAAATCTATCTGAACAAATCTAACATCTCTATTAACCTCTAGTCTAACGTCTCGAAACTAGACGTCCTATAAACATCTTAAATTTAATATACACAAAACTGAATTCATTATCTCCTCCCAAATTACTCCTATTACTGATGGCTGAGTTCACCATCTTCCTCCTAGTCCTCCAGGTTCACAACTGTCATCTTCAACTCCTCCCTTTCACAACCCCTCCTTGTTATTCAATCTGTTGCCAAAGGTTGTCAGCTTTACCTGAGTAAATATCTCTCAAATATGTTCCCTTCCTTGTCTCCTCTGATGCTGCCATCACTTTGGTAGAGCCCTTTGTCTCTACACACAAAAACTACAGAAGCAGTCTGTTAATTGGTCTATCAGTCACAAATTACTCCATTCTAGTCAATCTATCCCCCAAATCAAGCCAACAAAGTGACTTTCCAAAAGCACAGGTCCAACTATGTTATCCTCTTACTCAACTGAAACACCACTGGCTATCACCTTCCAGCATCAAATACAAATCCTCCAGCATTCAAACTCTCCATAATCTAATAAAGAACTGGAAGAATTCCATGTGAACTGGAAGGACCTCCAGAAATTTATGCAGAGTGAAAGGAGCAGAACCAGGAGAACATTGTACACAGGGACTGATACACTGTGGTAAAATCGAATGTAATGGACTTCTCTACTAGCGGCAATGCAAGAATCCAGAGCAAGGATGAGGGACTTATGAGAAAGAAAACTAGCCACATTCAGAGGAAGAACTGTGGGAGAAACACAGAAGAAAAACAACTGCTTGAACACATGGGCTGATAGGGATATAGACACTAAATGATAACTCTAGTCCAACTATCAATAATATGGAATTAGGTCTTAATCAATGATACATGCAAAACCCAGTGGAATTGTGCATCAGCCAAGTGGGGTTAGGGGGCTTTGGGGCAGAGGGAAAGAATATGAAATGTGTAATTATGGGAAAATATTCAATACTCAAAAAAATAAATAAATGATTCTCCATAATCTAGCAACCAGCCCCAACTAATCTTCAAAGTCTTTTAACACCACCTTACACCACTAACACAAAGGCACATCCCACAACTACTATTTGGTCTAGTGGCACTGGCCTCTTTGATGATCCTTCAATGGAACCTTCCATTTCCTGATGCTGCATATTTTCATTGGCTATTTTCATCCCTAGAATGCTTTCTCTCATCTCCAATTCCAAGTTTCAAGTCCCAACTAAAATTCCAACTTTTACAGAAAACCCTTCCTAATTATAATAAAATGCCTTCCTTGCTCATAAGAACTGATGCTAAGTGTATATAGTAACAACACTATAAAGATCATCAACTTGGAAAGACTTGGAAACTACTATCATGACCCAAAGGGCTCATGATGAAACATGGCATCCATCTCCAGATAAAGGAATTTACAGATTCACAATGCAAATTGAAAAATGTATTTTCTTTTCTGGAAATGGTTAATGCAAGAATTTGTTTTGCATGACTATGCATTTATTTAAGGTCTTTATTTTTCTTCATTCCCAATGAGTAAAAAAGGGAGACAATTTGGAAATAAAATGGAATCTTAAAACACTTAATGCTTAGTGATGATTTCCTATTCACCCTATTAAGAGCTTATTTGTGTGATTTCTACCCCTTACAACTGTGAACTCAGCCAGTGTGGGGAGTGTTTTTTCCCTTTCATTGTATCCCCAGGGCTTAGCACAATGCCTGCTACATAGGAGGCCTGCAATATTTACTGGCTGATTAGAAACCAAAGAAATCAAAGAAGAAAAGGATTCCTATGTACAAAAAAAACAATCATAGGACTCTGTTTCATGGCAAAGGGGATGCCTCCCTTGGAGAATGGCTAAGCAAATTATGATATATAAATTTAGTGTAATAGTCTTGTGCATAAGAAGTAACAAAATGGAAAACTTTGGAAAAAAACTCGGAAGACTTAAAAGAATTCTATTTTTTTTTTCAATTGACCAATAAATAAATAAATGTGTATGTATATGTATTGATATATATAATATTATATAAAACCCTTATCTTCTGTCTTAGAATCAATACTAAGTATTGGTTCCAAGGCAGATGGGCATTAAAGGCTAGGCAATTGGGGCTAAGTGATTGCCTAGGGTCACACCACTAGTAAATGTGTGAGGCCACATTTGAATCCAGGACCTCCCAGAAACTAGGCTTAAGACTGAATACTCTATTTCAGTGATGAGCAAACTATTCCCCAAGGGCCAGATCCAGGCCATAGTTTGTAGTGATTAGGGAATTGCTTAAGGCAGTAATGGGTAAACTATGGCATGGATCTGGCCTGCGGAGATTAGTTTGCCCATCACTGCCCAATATGATACTCCACAACAAATTCAAAATGGGATACATGACCTGAATATTAAATAACTTACCTTCCAAAAATTATAAAGTCATATACCTATTGCAAATATAGGGGCAAGAAATTTATCATCAACCAAAAAAATGGGATAGAAGCAATTACAAAAGATAAAATAGGTCATTCTAATTACATAAAATTGAAAAACTTTTGCACCAGGGGTCGGCAACGTATGGCTCTCGAGCCATATTTGGCTCTTTTGAGGGCCAGATATGGCTCTTTATGCAGAAGCCATAAAATCCATTTTTTTTCAGGTGCTGTTACAGGAGCTCGCACTGTGAGCACTGTACGGCTCTCACGAAATTATTTTTAAAGATGTGGCGTTTATGGCTCTCATGGCCAAAAAGGTTGTGACCCCTGTTCTGCACCAAAAAAAAAAAAAAAAAAAAAATGCACCTACAGTAAGAAAGGAAGCAACCAAATGGGGAGGAAAAACCTTTGTATCAAATTTCCATGACTTCTTTTTTCTAATTAATAGTTCAGTGTTTTTCCCAAGTTAACATTTTGGAGGTCCCACCAAGATTCGAAGTTGGAGCTGCCTAAGCCACCTACTAACAAACTCCAGACATGGACAAGAGGTACCCATGGAACCCACTGAAGTTTCCAAGTCAGGAATTCAGTTAGCAGTCTGGCTGGGTAATTGACTGCTCTCAAAAACAGAACTCCATCTCTGGTGTTGGGAAATGTAACCCAGTTTTTAATCAGGAGAGGGTTTTTGTTCAAAATTTAGGCCTCCACACAGTCACATGCTGAAAAAACACACAGAGACTGAAAGCCCTGGCACTCTGGGAAACAGTATCCCTGGGAGTATCACTTCAAGAGATGATGGCTCTGACAAACAATAGAATTTGGGGAACTTGTATACCTCTTGGGGAACTGGGGACAGGGGAGTATGGTTGATTGGCTTTATAATGGTCACAAAGAAATGAGAAGTACAAAACAGGATTACCAGGGAGAGGCTGATGCTTTACAATGGACACAAAAAGGAAAGATCCAGCCAAGGGCTGGGCTACCAGAGAAAGGACTTGAGACACAATGGGAGAACCTACCAGGACAAAAGGATACTTAACATCTCATTGAGACTACTACTCCCACCTAACTGGAACCGAAAAGTACTTTAAGGTGTATTTTTTTTTTAAACCCTTGTACTTCGGTGTATTGTCTCATAGGTGGAAGATTGGTAAGGGTGGGCAATGGGGGTCAAGTGACTTGCCCAGGGTCACACAGCTGGGAAGTGTAAGGTGTATTTTTAAATCTGAAACTCATGAATGAGTCTGGAAATTTCTCTTGTGACAAGGTCAAACTTGGGGTTTCTGGGTTTCAAGTTGACACCACCCCTGTGGTAATTAGGTTAGAAGCTATTTTACTTTTATCAATTTAGTAATACTGATCTTTACCTATTCAAGTAAATTTAATGAACTTTTATTAAAATTCTAAGGACCAGGGTCCTAATTTTAATTCTTATACAAGTATGTCCCCCAAAAGACAAATAAGATAATATCTCTACCCATTCCTTGGCTAATGTGAGAAGACTGAAGGGTAGGAAACTAAATGTTGTCAATTGTTCTTAATATATTGTATTTTTGTTTTCAATCTTCTTCCCTTTTAAAAAACTACAGTTGTAGGGCAGCTGGGTAGCTCAGTGGAGTGAGAGTCAGGCCTAAAGTCAGGAGGTCCTAGGTTCAAACCTGGCCTCAGCCACTTCCCAGCTGTGTGATCCTGGGCAAGTCACTTGACCCCCATTGCCCACCCTTACCAATCATCCACAAGTACAAGGGTTTAAAAAAAAAATGTAAACTACAGTTGTAATACTGGATGTTCTTTGGGATGGAAGGTAAAAGGAATTTATGAATAAACAAGAGACAGAACACTGCAAGATGTAAAATGGAAAATATTTATCACATTAAAGTAAAAAGGATGTGTACAAATAAAATATTCCCAAAATCAGAAGGTAAATAGAAGATTAAGGTAAAAATTCTAGACAATTTATCGAATAAAGATCTCATATTCTCAAAAATAGAGAACTTTGTCAAATTTATAGTAAGAATATGAGCCATTTCCCAATTGATAAATGATCCAAAATATTAAGTTTTTTGGATGAAGAAATCAAAGCCATATATAAGCATTATTTTCAAAAATGCTTTAAATCATTACTGATTAGAGAAATGCAAATCAAAACAAATATGAGATACCTCTTACACCAGATTGGCTAAAATAATAAAAGGACAAAATGGCAAATGTCAAAGGGGAGGTGGAAAAATGGGAATACTAATATACTGCTGGTGGAACTATGAACTGATTCAATCATTTTGGAAAGCAATCTGGAATTATGCCCAGAGAATTATAAAACTGTATACACCTTTAGACCCAGTAATATTTTTTGATCTGTTTCCCAAGATAATAAGGGAAAAATGAAAAGAACTTATATGCTCTATAATATTTATAGTAGCTCTTATTGTGGTGGCAAAGTACTGTAAATTGAGATGTTCATCAACTAGGGAATGGTTGAACAAAATGTGGCATATGATTGTGATGGAATACTATTGCCCTGAAAAAAAAAATGAGATTATTTTTTTAAGAATATAAAAAGAACTACATGAAATTGTGAAAAGTGAAACAAAATTTAAGAGAACATTGCATATAGCTGGAGAATTAACGTTTGAAGAATAACTTGTGAATGTCTACCCTTTGAGAAAAAACTGATTAATAGAAACATGCAAAATATAATTTATATAACCTTTTTTTTCAAGTAATGGCTTCTTTCTCTAGTTTGGAGAAGGGAGAAAAGAAGATACCTGGGAATTTTAATGTAATCAACAAATAAATTAATTATTCTTTAAATGACTTAGTCTCCTCAATCTTTGGCCCTCCCTCTGGCCCAAGTCCCAAACAATCATCATCTGCAAAGATGGGCCAGGATTCTTAACTTCCACATATTGGGTAGATAAAATAGACTGGTAGAAGCAGCAAGACAACTAAAGACAGGAAGTGGTTATATGCCAGCCAAATCAAATCACCACCAAGTCCTCTTAGACGCCAAAAGATATGATTGTGATGGAATGCTACTGGGAATATAACTCATTAGCTATTCCAGGACCCTGAACTCAAACACCTTGACTGTACCCTATTACTAAAGGGAACAATTACTATACAGAAGGGACCCACCATACTTACCCATCACCAACACCAAATGTTAACAGGTAAATGATTTTGGGTTCCCCTGATTTGTTTATAGCAGTGGTTCCCAAACATTTTTGGCCTACTGCTCTCTTTCCAAAAAAAATATTACTTCGCGCCCCCTGAAAATTATGAAACTATTTATTGAACTCAGAATAGAATGTAATACAAAAAAAGTGTGGCCATCACCACACACCTGGATCACTGCAGCACCCACCAGGGGGCGGTGGCACCCACTTTGGGAATCACTGGTTTATAGTATCACCCTCTGTTTCTAAATCATGTATTCATTTTGACTTTATCGAGGTATGTGGCATGAGATGTTGGTCTATGCTTAGTTTCTGCCATATTGATTATCAGTTTCCTAAGCAGATTTTGTCAAATAGTGAGTAGTTCTTGCAAAATATCTGATCATTGGGTTTGTCAAACACTAGGTTACTATAGTCATTTATTACTGCGTGTTGAGAGGCTAATCTATTCCATTGATCCAAAACTCTTTATTTCTTATTAAATTTCATATTTTTATTATATATGATAAAATTTATTATCCATTTTCATATATATCCAATTTGTTAAATCAGACTTTTGTGAAAAGTATTTTGTAGTTGTAATCATATGGATCCTGTATTTGTCTTGGCAAGTAGACTCTGATGGGTTTTATACCATCTAAAGTTATTTTAAATGAGATTTCTCTATCACTATTGGGCTTTATTGGTTTAATTTATGAGCCATTTTCTTGGAATTTTAATTGTTACAAAGCCCAACCAATGCAGCCATCATGTCAAGACGAAGTCTGGGCAATTTCTTCTATGGGCACAGCCACAGCTACTGAAGACCCAGAAAAGAAAATTCTCACCACTAAAGAATAGGCACTTCGAAACAGTTCAACATCAAAAATTGATGTGCTTTTATCATCGAAACCTCTAATGAAGAAATCAAGGCAATCATTAAAAACTATTTTGCCCATCATATGGGCAATAAATATAGCAATCTTGGTGATATGGATGAATATTTACAAAAACATAAATTGTCTAGATTAACAACAGAAGAAATAGAATACTTAAATAATCCAATATCAGAAAAAGAAATTGAACAAGCCATCAAAGAACTCCCTAAGAAAAAATCGCCAGGGCCTGATAGATTCACAACTGGATTCTATCAAACATTCAAAGAACAACTAATTCTAATACTATACAAATTATTTGACATAATAAGCAAAGAAGGAGTCCTACCAAATTCCTTTCATGACACAAAAATGGTACTGATTCCAAAGCCAGGCAGACCAAAAGCAAAGAAAGAAAACTACAGACCAATCTCCCTAATGCACATAGATGCAAAAATCTTAAATAGAATACAAGCAAAAAGACTCCAGAGCAAGTGAGCATGAGGAAGTTATCCATCATGATCAGTTGAGATTTACATCAGGAATGCAAGGATGGTTCAACATTAGGAAAAGCATCCACATAATTGACTACACATCAACAAGCTAACAAACAAAAATCACATGATCTCAATAGATGCTGAAAAAGCCTTTGACAAAACACAACACCCATTCCTATTGAAAACACTAGAAAATTTAGGAATAGAAGGATCTTTCCTAAAAATAATAAACAGCATATATATCTAAAACCATCAACAAGCATTATATGCAATGGGGATAAATTAGAAGCCTTCCCAATAAGATCAGGAGAGAAACAAGGATGCCCATTATCACCTCTATTATTTAACATTGTACTAGAAACACTAGCAGTAGCAATTAGAGAAGAAAAAGAAATTGAAGGTATTAAAATAGGCAATGAGGAGACTAGGCTATCACACTCTGCAGATGATATGATGGCCTACTTAAAAAATCCTAGAGAATCAACTAAAAAGCTAATAGAAATAATCAACAACTTTAGCAAAGTTGCAGGATACAAAATAAATGCACATAAATCATCAGCATTTCTATATATTTCCAACACATCACAGCAGCAAGTTAGAAAGATAAACACCATTTAAAATCACCCTAGACAATATAAAATTCTAAGTCATCTATCTAACAAAATAAACACAGGAATTATACAAACACAATTACAAAATACATTCCAAACAATTAAAACTATATCTAAACAATGGAAAAACATTGATTTCTCATGGGTAGAATGAGCTAACATAATAAAAACGACTATTCTACCTAAATTAATTTACTTATTTAGTGCCATACCTATCAAACTACCAAGAAACTTTTTTACTGAATAAGAAAAAACTATAACAAAGTTCATTTGGAAAAACAAAAGACCAAGAATATCAAGGGAAATAATGAAAAAAAAAATGTGAAGGAAGGGGGCCTAGCAGTACCAGATATTAAACTATACTATAAAGCAGCAGTCATCAAAACAATATGGTACTGGCTAAGAGATAGAGAGGAGGATCAATGGAATAGACTGGGGATAAATGACATCAGCAAGACAGTGTATGATAAACCCAAAGAGCCCAACTTTTGGGACATGAATCCACTATTTGACAAAAACTGCTGGGAAATTTGGAAAACAATATGGGAGAGATTAGGTCTAGATCAACATCTCACACCCTACACCAAGATAAATTCAGAATGGGTGAACGACTTGAATATAAAGAGGGAAACTATAAACATGTTAAGTGAACACAGAATAGT
>NC_058134.1:62357959-62373601 GCF_016433145.1 Gracilinanus agilis | reverse complement strand
CTCCCTTATTCTCTCTCTCTCTCTCTCTTTCTCTCTCTCTCTCTCTCTCTCTCTCTCTCTCTCTCTCTCTCTCTCTCTCTCTCTCTCTCTCATACTCACTCTCTTCCCAGTCCTTCCTTGATCGCCAAGGTCCCCACAGTCCTTGGAAATGTGGGGAAACTGAAGGTTTATGGCCAGAACATTCCTTACATCATCAAAGTGATTTGTACCACGTTGCTTTTTTTGGTGCAAATTATAACTTTTTAATCTCCTATATTTATCAATGCTTTTTAGCTCACAGTATATGCTTTCTGGGAATAGTTTTTGAGTGGCATATTGCTCACCTGTATGTAAGAAAATGGTCTCTTGCATCAGGGTCCCTTGCTGTACCTTTGTCTAATTCAAAATGCACACTTTTAGGGCCTTTTCAGAACAAAGCCTCACAAAACCCTCTTTACCTCCGAGGATTTGCAAATTTATAAAGGCTGCATTGAATTCAAGATGGGTCAAGGGGCAAAAAAAGGGTAGAAGGTCACTGCATTTTGATTATGGGTCAGTAGACAACATGGCATGTACTATGTGTCCCAAACTCCTGTTAAAAACAGGATTTTAAAATGTCCAAGAATAGAAAGATAAGCAGTTTAGAAGATGCCCTTATTCCTGGTCAGTTTGGGCGAAGTCTAAATGAAAAAGAAAATTCAAGGGAAGAACACTTAGCTAGAATATAAATTGTTGTTTAGTTTATTATTTATCTTCCCCTTTCTCCCCCCAAAAAAATCCTTCAAAGATGTAATATTGTTGGATAAATTAAGTTATGGATCTTTTGACTGTCAGATAGGATTTCATTGTCCCACATCTTCAACTGATTCAACATGATTATTTTTCTCATATAATTTATGCTGTTTTAAGTATTGTACTTGCATTTTGCTAATAACAGAAGGAATTCCTTTTATTCTTTCAAACTATTACACTTATATTTTTGGTGTCTATGTGATATACTCAAACTCTTTTCTTTCTGAATCCAGTTTGAACAAAATGTGCCCATGTATCACTAAAACAAATGTATACAGAGAAGGAGGTGGGGGAGAGGAGTGAGGGGTTGAATCCTCATTTAAATTATGTATGTCTGGGTGAAAGCTTGGAAGGAAAAGGTTTATTTTAATGCTCTTCAGTACTTTAATTATATGACAGTTGTAGTGTGGAAAATGCAAAAGTACCCTTAGGTTTTCCTTCAGGTTTTCAAAAGAATTTCCCCATTAGTAAACTACTGCTGCAAATTGCTGTTGCATTTCCCAGCTAACCATTTAAAAGACTGTAAATGCTGTGTGCATTACTCGACTCCAGAGGGAAGAGGTCAGACTGAATTGCAATGGTATTTAAACATAAGAATGCAGGGAAAATAAATCAAAATACAGCATCTGAAGGTAAATTTAGTGCTTTCACAGGGGATATGTAAAAATAAAGTTTCATATTCTCATTGATTTTATCCACTTTTTAAAAAATGAAGGCACAATTTTTTTTTACATTATAGTAAATGGATGTTAAGAATCTTATTTTATCCTTATTTATTAATGAAGACTTTTCCTCTGACCAGGCAGCATTGCTTTGAAAGCGAACTACTTTTTATCATAGGTTATTGATTACATATTCCTTACCATAAAAATTACCATATGTAATTAATAAATTTAGGGTATGTCTTGTGCATATATATAAGCATGCACATATTCCATTCATGGATCTATGAAGGTGGAAACATACATATATATGGGTTTTAGTGTATCCACAAACATATATATGGGTTTAGGAACCAGAGAAATCAATAGATATTTTGTTAAGAAGAAATTAAGACTGCTCATCTCCTGAATTGGGTTCATCGTTGATTGTAAAGGAGGTTGACATGGTCGACAAATTTATCAAAGAAATCCCTTTGCTTTTGAGAGATAGCACTTTATATACATCTGGATCTGTACACACACTCAAACTAAGTAAATTATTGCATAACTTTAAACATAATTGATAACAGACACCTTTAATTTTTCATCTCCATTCTTTTGGCCAGCTTTCACATTAATAATCTAAGCCATAAATGTTGGTAGCTATTGATCGCAATCCCCTGTGTGCATGCAAATCCATCTTAAAGTCCCCTGCCTTTCATGTGTGTGCGGGCAGGGGCCTCCACTAGATCTTTTTATCGGGATCGACCCCCAAGGTGCCTGGAGAAGACCCCGGATATACAACGTGTGCTGATGGCCACAAGAAAGCTGTCTATCACATTCTGCACACACACAAATACAACCATGGGGGAAGTTAAAGGAACAAAAGAATACATTTGACGTTCAGAAAGATTCTTACAAGAAGTATAAAAATATATATATGTGTGTAAATATGTGAACACATACAGAGATATATATCAGATATAAAAAAACTAACATTTCTCAAGATTTCTGGCTCTTATATTTCTCTTTTTGACTATCATTGACTGTATCTTGGTTGTTGATTTTTTTTATTTTTTTAATCCAGGAGTTTTTCTACTAGTATTTAAAGCATCCTATGCCACAAATATTAAGAATTGGCAAAGAAGGAAGAGTCAGGTAATCGTGAAAGTTACTAAAATCATGGTGCCTAGTGAGAGAGAGAGAGAGAGAGAGAGAGAGAGAGAGAGAGAGAGAGAGAGAGAGAGAGAAAATCTAAACAAGACTAGAGAACAACTAAACTACCTGACAAGAGAGATCTGTCTATCCAACCTTCTATGATCTCTTCTCAAAGGCTTTCTGAGTTTACTGTTTCTTTACGGTTTGACTCTATAGTCTTAACCTTAAAGCAGGGGGGAGGGGAATTGGGCGGAGGGGAGAGAAGAGGGAGGAGAGTTGGCAGTATATAAGTGCATCAGGAGGAATTTTTAAACGACATTATTGTCTCTGGCCATAGGAAGGTTCTGATGATTCTACTTTGTAAAACAAATACCAGCATCGGTTTTGCCTCGAAACTTTGCTTTCTGCTCAGAGATTTTGCATTCTGCCTCCCGTGAAAGTGAAGGAGAAATCCGCGGCACCAGAAAGCTAACTCGGTGGATGGTCTGAGCTGTGACGAGGCATTGTTCATTCTGCCTCTCGGTTACGTTGAAAGCCTGAAATATCACGAGATCCATTCAATGAGCCTTCTTTCATTCAAGGGACAAAAATGTAATTTGCTATAGCTCTGATTTCTTGGATGGAAATGCTATCCTTAGATTTCAAAGGCAAGAACTAGACATCGTGGTTTGTACACACATTGATTAAGTTGAAGAGCGGCGATTACATCGGTGCTGAGTGCAACAGTAGTCCAGGGCTGACTTTTCAAATCCCAGCCTCCTGAGTTACAGACTCTCTTAAATAGACTTCCTTAATTTCCGGATGTACTTCTTGAAATTCCCAATTCTCTTCAGAATTCCTGGGAAATTGCTAGGGAGCTGATGTGGGGGTGGGGAGCAGTGGCATAGATTCTTCCTTGTCATGCAAAACTACCTTTTTTTTCTACTACCACCACCCTCCCCCTCACCCCCCACCTTGGTGAATCCTTGATTTTTATTTTTATTTTGGCTTATCTACTGGTGCTAAACTCTCCAGGCCTGGGCAGTGGAAGCTGGAACTTTTGAATGAGAAGGAAGACATTATTATACACCTTTTCCCCCCTCATTGCAGCCCCCCCTAAATATCCGTTTATTCTTTTGACCACTCGGATGTGTCTATTTTTGGAAGAGCAGGAATCTATATAAGTGTCTATGTTGCATCCAGTTTGCAGTTGCAAACATTAACAGAGGAACAGTTAGTAGGATTTTGCAGAATTGTACATAGCAGCTTGCAATCTGCCAAGGGAAGCATTGTAATCCAACAGAGAAGAAGCTTGCTCTCACTTGGCAGTCTTTGGGATATCCTCGTGAATGACATGAAAATGTCTTTTGAGGTACCGAAGAAGAAGTTAAATCTTAACGTTATACATCCAAAGTGAATTAAAAAAAAAAAATGCTTGGCTTCAATGGAAAAACAGAAGACTGAAAAGCTCACTGAAAACTACCAACCAGGAGCATCATACACTACTGAAAGTCTACATCACATAGCAGCACTTTTTTTTTTTCATCATTATTACGTAAAACCTCTGGAAGCACCTTGGGTGTTTTACATTTTCTTTTCTTTGCTGCAGAAGCAATCAGCTCCCTTGAATCCTGACTGCACAATCCAAGAACCTGGAATCGCCTGGGCTGGGGATCCTACTACGATATTGCAGGCGATCTTGCCTTGTTAATTGTGAAAAGTGTACACATTTCTGGCTTATCTATGCTTTGTTATGGGTCTGACGTGAAACCACCTCCTCCCTCCATACTACTGAGCAGATATTCTGTTGAACAGTTACAGTATTTCGGAACAGAAGCCTTCGACAGCCTCCACAGCCAAATAACTTTGTTACTGGATGTAAAAAGGCGATTAAGCAGAAGAGGAAAATCAAGGGAAATCCAAAACGTAAGTATCTGCTAGGGGTGGTGAACAGCCGAGGGTTTAACTTTGTAGTTCCCAGCCTCCCTCCCCACTCCCTTAAGGGAAATACCAGGCGATGCTACACATTTCCCCCTAGCTCCATTTTCCAGAGAGAAAGGAGAGGGGAATGATTGCTTATATAGGCTTAGTAATATTTTTTAAAGTCCCTTTCCTTTGAAAGGATGATACATGTGTCCGTAAAATGCTAAGAAAGCAAAAATAAGCAGTATTCCTTTAAATACATATATAGTATTTTTTAAAGCCTACGAGGCATGCACGTCCTACATGCGATGAAGTCGGTGAGTCAGTGTATTTGAGCTCCGATAGTTTAATAGAAAGATTTATATACTAACTGTATTATTTACTTTGGGAGGGGAGGTGGCAGTATAAGGGTATGCTAATTAGTGGGAGATTTTTTTGGGGGAAGGGGTGGAATATCAATTTTTATTGCATCACCTGTCAGGAGTGTCCAATCAGCGTTGGCTTTAGGGGAATTAATTGATGAAGGTGTCTCCGGACGAGCTCACTTCACTCTGTCATTTTATTTGTAGCTAAAGCAGCGGCGGGAATAGCAGCTGCATTTCTTTTCTCTTTCTCCCTTCACATTCCATTATCATAGTGCTCCCATGGAGAAGCAGGGAATAAAGGGGCACAGGTACTGATCTTCAACAGCAACTTAGACACTGGCAAACCAAGAACCTGATGATTTTTTCCTTTTTTCAAAAAACAAAAACAAAAGCTATTCAAGAATCTAGTCAATGTAATTTCCTATTTTTTTCCACCTATATGTCTATATTATTTCTCCTTGACTTTGGCACTCCCTTTCACCGGGAATAACAGTCTTTGTTATTTTATTAGCAGGATGCCTTGAGACATATACAGCATCTGGTGGAGGATTAACATACATACATCTCTATGTATGCGTCACATATATATTTACTGCAAATGGTGGGAATCATTTAAGACCCGAAATGGGCGACTTGAAGTCGGGCTTTGAAGAGGTGGATGGCGTGAGGCTCGGGTACCTCATCATTAAAGGAAAGCAAATGTTTGCACTCTCCCAGGTTTTCACAGACTTGCTGAAAAACATTCCAAGGACTACCGTACACAAGCGAATGGATCATCTGAAAGTGAAAAAGCATCACTGCGACCTGGAGGAGTTGAGGAAACTCAAGGCTATCAACAGCGTCGCCTTCCACGCAGCCAAATGCACTCTGATCTCCCGGGAAGATGTGGAAGCTCTCTACACTTCTTGCAAAACCGAACGAGTCCTCAAAACCAAGCGGAGGAAAGTCAGCAGGGCTTTGTCAACAAAGGAGCTCCAACCGGAACACGCCGCCGCCGACCCTTACCCCGGCTTTTGGAAGGACAACCACCAACTTTGGCTGGGATTGAATGAATCGGCACAGGCTCTGCCAATCAGCAGGCAGACTCTGCGTCCGGGGGACGCCGCCTCGCTACCGGCCGTCGATCTACCTCAGATTTTTAGCAAATCCCCGGGTCAGCGCTACCCGGAAATCGCGCGATCGCCTTGCAAACCCCCCCTAAACTATGAAACTGCTCCGGTTCCCGGGAATTACATCACCTTCCATTCAGATCCCCCGTACTTTCGGAGCCTACTCTGCAGCAAGCACCCGGCGGCGGCGGGGGGGGCGGCAGCCGCGGCGCCCCCCGCCGCCGCCGCCTACTACCAGTCGTCCGCAGCCCTCCCGCAGCCCAAGCTCGGGGCCGGGGCCGCGGGAAGCCCAGTCAGCTTGACTTACAGATACAAGCGGAAGCGAGCCTGCGAGGTGGGCGGCAAGGACTGCCTGCTGAACCCCCACGCCAGCGCCCGGCGCCTCCTCATCCTGCCCAGGTCCTACAAAGCCAAGGCGGCGGCTGCTGCTGCTGCTGCTGCGGCGGCGGCGGCGGCGGCGGCGGGGGCCACTTGTCTGGAGCGGTTTCACCTAGTCAACGGCTTCTGCCCCCCTCACCACCACCACCACCACCACCATCATCACCACCACCACCCGCGGCAGCAGCAGCAGCAGCAGCAACAGCAGCCACCCCCGCAACCACCACCACAGCCTACCCATCACCCTCCGCACCTCCCCCATCACCAGCCACCGCCGCCGCCGCAGCCGCCGCCACCGCAGCCTCAGCAGCAGCAACAGCAGTCACATCTGGGCAGCTTCCCCGAGAGTTACAGCAGCGACTCCGAATCCAGCTCCTACTCGGACCATGCAGCTAATGACTCGGATTTTGGCTCCAGCCTATCCAGTACCAGCAACTCCGTGTCCTCCGAAGAGGAGGAAGAAGAGGAGGAGGGAGAGGAGGAAGAGGAAGAGGAGGAAGAGGAGGAGGAGGAGGACGGGAGTGGCCTGTCGGACTCCAGCGAGGTTAGCTCAGAGGAAGAGGACACGTCTTCGGACTCGGATTCCAGCTCGGGCTCCAGCCAGGTCTCAGTGCAGAGCATCCGTTTCAGGCGTACCAGCTTTTGTAAGCCCCCCAACATGCAGGCACAGGCCAACTTCTTGTACCACCTGGCCACCGCCGCTACTGCAACCAAACCCGTTGCTTTCGAGGAGGCCGGCAAGCTGCCCGACCTCAAAAGTAATGTCAAAGCAGAATCGCTAGAGGATTGGAGTCATCAGAGCTGGGCACCCAAAGCGCCTCCCGTGTGCTGCCCGGGCAGCCTGGGAAGTTGTTTCACAGAGATAAGGAACGATAGGGTATCTGAGATCACATTCCCACACTCTGAAATTTCCAATAACTTAAAGAGAACTGACCTGACAATTAACTGCGCTGCAGAGGGGGCCTCTTCACCTAGCCCAAAGACAAACAATGCATTTCCACCACAAAGAATACTCAGAGAGGGGAGGAAATGCCTGCAAGCTACTACTCCTCACTGTGCAGATCACAATGCCATACCTTCTAGGTTCTTAAATAATGATTCTTTTGCTGCTACTGCAGCAAATTCAGAAAAAGGTTCCAAAACCCCTCATTGTATTGAATTTGCCACGGATTTGCCCCTTTTACAAACTGAACCTGAGGTGGATGCTGCTGTCGCTTCTGCACACTCAGAATCAGCAGCAGCAGCAGCAGCAGAAGCAGCAGCAGCAGCAGCAGCAGCAGCAGCAAAAACAGAAACTCCGTGCCCTGACTTAGGCAATAAAGCATTGCCATTTCTGCACAACATTAAAATCAAAATAGAGGACAGTAGTGCTAATGAAGAATATGAACCTGACCTTGTTAAACATAAGCTAAAGTGTGAGTGCAATGATACAAAGGGTGAGTTTTACAATGTGACTGAAAGTAAGGAGGAGGACGCTTTGTTAACAGCCAAGGAAGATTTTGCATGCACTGAAAAAGAAACCACTTCCTTAAGCCCACTGACTCAGAGTCAGGGCCTTTCATGCACTTTAGGTTCTCCAAAACCTGAGGATGGGGAGTATAAATTTGGTGCAAGGGTGAGAAAAAATTACAGGACACTGGTGCTGGGAAAGCGACCTGTACTGCAGACTCCTCCAGTCAAACCAAATTTGAAATCAGCTAGAAGCCCTCGTCCTACAGGTAAAACTGAGACACATGAAGGAACACTGGATGATTTTACAGTTACCAATAGACGAAAAAGGGTAGCCAGCAATGTAGCATCAGCAGTGAAAAGGCCATTTAATTTCATGGCAAATTTTCCCTGTCCACCATCACTAATTATTGGGAATGATGGGGATTTGTTGCCGGCTTATTCCTTAAACACCACTAAGGATTCCCAACCTCCTCACAAGGCCCATCCTATATGGAAATGGCAGCTGGGCGGTTCTGCAATACCTCTTCCACCTAGTCACAAATTCAGGAAATTTAATTCATAAAAATATTTTGGGAGATATTTTCTTGAACCATATTACCTTCCTTATGTTGTAAACTGCACGGGATGGTTTGTACAAGTCCATTATGCTTTACACCCCTTTTGGAGTCCTGGTTTATCACATTGTGAAGACAGAAATCGGATTACTTTTTTTTTTCCATTGTGGTTTTTTTTTTTTTTAGTGGGGTGGGGGTGGGTGGGAGGAGGGTTGGTTTACATTCCACAGACTACTTCAGGCTAAAGACTCAAGTAAAACTCAGTTATTATGGTAGAGCTGGAACACTTTACTGTTTCAATGCTAATAATGCACCGGGTACCTCAATTCAACTGCTACAAATAAATGTCAAAAGGTTGAATAATAAATATTACAATGAGCCATTAAGTTTATGCACTAGATTTCGGGACATGGAAGTGTAACTGTTAATTCAGTGAAAGTTTGTTAAGTTACTTGGTTACACAGGGAGGTATCAAGAGGGTTCTGTGTGGCCACACTCTACTTTCCTGGAGCTCTTGTTCCGGTGGCGTAGGGTATCTTTTCTTTTTCTTTTTCTCCCCCACCCCCTATCCCTTAAGAGCAGTTGCACTTGCTATTTTTTTCTATAGAGTGGAAAGGTTTGGGGTTTGAGTCTTACTCAAGTACTGGTAAAAGCTGCCTCATCTACAATGAGTAAAATAAATATGGAATTGTATTTTTGGAAAGGTGTGTTTTTACTTGTATAGCCATTCCTTGCAATTGGAAAAGTAGGGTTATTTTGTTGTTGTTGTTGTTGTTGTTGTTTTCACCCAAAGGTCTTAAATAAGGTTACTGTTAACCCACTAATGTTGTACTGAAGTTGTGGTCTGAACCTGCCCCTTAAAGCTTGCAAAGCAACTAAAATATTTCCCTGGGTAGGAGGACAATTTATAGCCCACCTCCTCATAATGGATAAAGCAAAACACTAAATATAACCCAGAAAATTCAAATGAGGGGTCAAAAATGGCTAGAACACCACCAATGAAAATACCAGGCTGTCTAGGGCCTTTTTGGTACCAGAACTCAGGCTTTTGAATTGTTTCCCTATCTCTTTTTTTTTTTCTGCATCTCTCTAAACTTCAGTTCTCCTCACCATCCTGTATATAGAACAAGAGTATCTCTACTGCAAGAGACAATCAGAGGTGATTATCTATATTTGCACTTAATATCAAAGTAGTGGGACATGCAGATGGCTAGGGTGTAGCCCTTGGTCAGGGCCATGCTGGTGTAATATGTTGTGATGATGGAAGCAGTAAATCAAAATTATGGAAATTTGCACTGTTGAAAAGCATGCTTTAGCTTTATTTTCAATTAAAAACACTGTTTAAAATTCCTGGTTCCATACATTTCCACTTATTCAAGATTGAAGTATAATTAACAGGAATGAATGGTTTTCTTGGCTTTTTCAATTTTAAGTTTTGTTTGGAGAAAATGCATATACAGGGGTTAGTGTTTTTCTATAAAAGGGAGGTGAGAAGAGCCAGGGAATGGAAAGAGTGCTGGTGAAATCTTTTGAAAAAACTTTCGGAATTTGTCATAAATCAAGGGTAAAAAGTTCCAAGTTAGAGGAAATAGAGTCACAGTTCAATTGAAATTCTAGTGGAACTTGGGTCTAATAATTCCTAGTCTAATTTTCTCTCCCTAATGTGTTACATATCCCAAATCCTTGCCAAATTAAATCTAAGCAATTGCATCTTCTGATCAATACCTGGAGAATACCTTATCATAAATCACACAAGAAAACAAAATACCAATGAAATGTTTACTTATGATTTGGAGACAACATTTCTAGTGGAAATTAGTTTACAGTCTATTTTTGAAAAATCTTTAAATCTTACCTCCACTGAAACTTTTCTTTCCTCTATAAATATCTCCAGAAGACAGACTAGGCTGATCTCAGTCCTGATGAATAGATATGTGGTGTGGTTTTCCTTTCATTACAAAGGAGGAAAGCTAAGAATACCTGCATCCAAATCCATGGGATGGAGTAAACAGATGCTTTGGAAATGGTTCCTTTCCTTCCCTTCTTGAAAGCTACCAGATGTAGATGCACTGAAAACTTAGAACAACTGTTTTATTGAAATGGTGGCTATGAACAATGCATAAATTGGGGAAAGTTATCCTTAAATCTGTGTTTGTAAATGTGTTCTGGAGACAGTGTACTTCACAGTTCCATTCCCAGAAAGTTGTGGCTGGCCTCTCAGTCTGAGTTCTTGATTCACTGGAAAGTATTATTTAGGTATTGTAAATTGTTTTGGAGTAAAGACTAATTTTTTAAAAGTGTGAGCCACATTGAAAGTCTGCAGTTTTTCTTCTTCATAGCTACTTAGTTGAGAAATGTCAAAGTCTTTCTACTACTTCATCTAGAACTTGTGCATTTCTTGAAAACGAGGTCATTTTCTCCTGAATTGTAAATTGAGGACATTATTTTTTTTGAGTCTGCAGATACTCTTTTTGTGGAAAGGGGTAGAAAGAGGAGGAGAGAGGTGAAATAAGCACAATTTGAAACAAATGGACCCTATGGAATTTCAGACGTAAAATATGGGCATCCAGCTCTGACACTTACTCTCCTGCCCTCAGAGAATCAATAGTTTCAGTTTATGGGAGCTGGAGAATGAGCAACATCGAGGCTGAGGCATTCCAGAGTGTGTCATTCCTACAGACTTTTCTGGTGGGGTCTATGAACAAAGGCACCATCAAAAGGAGAGAATTTAAATAGTCAACATGAATTTTACCCACACAATTCTACTTGCAAGCCAGTCAACCACAGGGAAAACTTGAGTAGGGGCTTCTGTTGAGGAAATGTACCAAGTACTATACAGTAACTTAAAAAAAAAAAATGCAGAGTATTCTTTCAAAACCTGGTGGCCTCTTAGCTTTTTTTCCATTCTGCTGTGGGAATTATTTTCAACTCAGTTTATTATTGTTATATGATTAATGACAAAAAACAAATTTCCTAAGTTGTTATAAATGCTTCATTTGTTCAAAAGAAGGTAAGTTTTACTGAGAGAGAGAGAGAGAGAGAAAAGATTAGTTCCATTGCTGATACACTTTTACATGAAATCTTTGCAGGCAATTGAACTTTAAAAAAAAAAAAAACCGACAACCACAACACATACACTTCACTGTGAAGCTCCAGGGTCATTGAGTCCTATGTTTGTAAAGATCAACACTCATAGAAAGTAAAGTAGGAAAGTTTCTGATTTTTTTGAAAATATTATAAAGGTTTCATCTTCCATAAAAATAATAAGAAATTTCCTGGAAGTAGTGAAGATAAAGAAAGTTTTGAGATATTACTAGTTCTCTAGAGTATTTTTTTTAAAGGTTGTGTGTGCTTTGTTGCTTTCCACAGTCAGGTATCTTATGCCTTAAAATATATAGCTTGCCTTTCTCAACTATCTTTTAAAGTGGGTGTTCTCTCCTACAGGCTCTCTTGATTATAGTGAACTAATCTCAATAATGGTTGTTTATTTTTAAATCAACAACAACAAGGAGCTACCACTAAGCAGCAATAACACAAATTAGAGGGGCTGGTACATAGATTTTTGTCTTATCCTTTTCTGGAAGGCTTTCTATAGTTTGGTAATACTCTTCCAAAGTTTTAGTTATCAAGAAATGGAAGTCTGCAGAAATGAGAATGATGCAAAAGATGTAAAAACTTGCATCTCAAAAGCCTTTCTTCCTTTCTCTTCCCCCCCCCCCCCCAAAGACAAACCATGAAAAACTACACTCTACTGGTCCTGAGGAATGATCTGTTAAGTTATTTTAATAAAATATTAGCATATACAAAAGTTAGAAAACGTAGTGAATAGAGAGTGCTTCACCTAGGAAAAATAGAGCTTCCTGCTTGAATATAATATGTAAATGAAGGGAGTTCCTAATGCCACTGGAAGCAGCTCCTCGAAAGTAGGAGTAAAAAAAAAAAATTTTTTTTAGGGAGTAACTAATCTCAGGAAACTGAAAAGAAGGATAAAAGGGACGTCCATCCACCTTACTGAGTCTTGCTCCCTTAGCCAATAGTCATTTTCTGGATTTTCCCTCTGGTCTTTTCTCCCATTCCATAAGAAAACAGTCCCCAAAAGGCCTGCTTTGCCGGCTTGGGCCAAAGGGCATTTTGCAAACTAGTCTTGGGGGTGGGGACATAGAGCAGATCTAGGAGAAGGGTTGAATTTTACCTGTTTTCTGGGTTTTCTCTGTGGCTTAAAAAAAAAACAAAACAAAAAAAAAAAAACAACAAAAAACCCACAACTGCCCCAGCTATCATTCTTTGCCATGCCCCAGGCCCCCGCTTCTCTCTACCTCTTTTCAAACTGTGGAGGCCTCACAAGCTCCAGCTTTAAAAGGCCTGAGATGTTTTGCATGATGCTCTCACAATAGGGGTTGGGGGAATTGACAGTTTTTAAAACAAGGCGTTCTGTCCTTTCCAGCTGCCGAGGACCTCTTGCTTGCACCATCCCTCTCCTGGGCTCCCCACCGCTGGTCGCGTTCTCCTCGCCCACCACATCTTACCCCCACCCTGCTGCACCACCTTCTTCATTTTCTCCCCCTACATCCCCCCCGTTCCCCTCCCCCCCCCCCAAGCGGTGTTTGTAAACAAGGGTCAGTTTGGGGAAGCTTCGTTTGGGACTGGCTGGCTCCGTGGAATGAGAGAGGGGTTGGCCTAGTGTCCGTAGGAACCACGGGAAGTAGAAAAGGCCTGCCCGGATGGGGAAAGGGGTCAGAGATGGCCGGGCATCCCGGCCCAAGTGCCTTGCAAGCAAGACACGTGCAAGCCGGAGGCTAGCCTGACCCTGGACTGCTTACTGCTCTCGAGCCCAAGCGACAAGGCACCGGGAAGACTTTTTAAATGCCGCCATCTTGCCTGGTGGCAAAACAAATTTCTTTGTGAAAATTTTCCTCTTTCCCAGACGGGCTTCTCCGCCGAATTGGTTACGAACTCATTAGCCTGGGCGGAAGAGCTTGAACCCTTCCGCCACGGCCGCCTTTCTCCCTGCACCTCTCGCCGGGCCTCACATCAAAGAGGCCAGTTCAGCTAGGCCACTGCTCTGGCTCTTCCCTTTGAGGGAGGCAGGGAGGGCGCTCAGTCTCGAGAGCAATCTTTTGGGCTGTTTCTTTCTTTCCTCCCCCATTTTGGTAGTTTCTCTGCTGATTTTTTTTTTTTAACTTTGCTCTCCTTTTGTCTGATCCCCAGCAATCTTACGCTCCTCCCCGTGTCCCTCCCCGCCCCCCCCCTTGCCCTTTCTCCACCACTCAGTCCACGTTCAAGCTCTTCCACGTGCAAACGCGAATCATCTTTTTGTTCCGGCCTGAGAGCCGGTTAAGTGCCCCTAAAACACATTCGTTTCTATGCCCGACTTAAATATCAGTGATCATGAAGGGAAGCTACACAAAACGTAAATATGGCTGAAAATATGGCATAGGAAGAAGGCACGCTGAGAATGTGTAATACAAAATGGGGGGGGGGGGCGAGGGGAGGGAATAACTCACAAAGAGAGAGAATAACGTGGGCTGTGGTGTGGTGGTGCTTCTTTGAATCTCATAGATCAGCTGAAAATGAAGTTGTGAATTGCAAAACAACACCACCAAAAAAAAAAAAAAAAACACCCACCCATCCCTGGTTGGGAGAAGTTAAAACTGAGCAAAGCAAACAAAGCAGTAACTTCCAAAAGAGGGAAAGTAGAGGTGAACTGTAGACAGGTCAATAGAAAAGTGCAACAAGCTTGTTTTCCCTGGTGTTTAAAATGCAGCCACAGTTGTAAAGTGTGTGAAATTACGCACTGGTCTCTTAAAGAGTGCCTAATTTATAGTAAATAGCAAGGTCTTTGTAAATGGCTTTATTATGTTGTTTCTTGTTAATTGTTGAGAAAATCCTCATTGTTGAGTGTGAATGGCTTTATGAGGTAACCTGGTCCTCGGTGCAATCAAGGGGCAGTAAATGGCTGCTCCGCTTCTGTGGCCCAACGCAAAAGCTGGGATCTTCGCTGGCAGAGGCGCTCTGACCTTTCCAAGAAGCGGCCGTAGCCTGGCTAGGCGCGCTTTTCCTTTCGGCGAAGGCGGCGGATAGGGTTTTCCAGATTTTAATTAATTAGAAGGTGTGTTTTTAACCGGCTGGCACTGGAGAGCGGCTTGTAAAGTGCTGCTGGGTAAGCCCCAGGGCCGGCTCCGGGGCAATCCTGCCGGGATGAGGGCTAAGGCCCAGAGGGAGAGGAGAGGGGTCCCTAACACAGGCTAAAGTGGATGGTGGTCATTCTCTTAGGAATCGAAAGTCTGTAGTGGGTAGCGATGAGGGTGATGGACCCAGGCGTCCTCGACCCTTGCACTGCTGTCATTCCGGGGCTAAATTGGGGCCTCCAGGCCTCTAGGCTGGGAGCAACGTTGTGTGATTGGCTCTCTCACTGTCTCTCAAAGCAGCGGCTTTGTCCTTAGTGCTCCAGCAGCGCCCTTGGATTCAGGGGAAAGACCCTTTTGGCCGGTCTCTGAGAAAGCCCCAAATGTAGGGTCAGAGGAGGGAAGCTGCAATGTGAGAAAAGCTGCAAGGCTGGAGAGGAGAACTGATAAACCCACCGGCAGTCCCTTCTAGGCTTTTGTTTGAAGACCTCTTTCCTCCTCTTCCCTCTTCAATCCTAGTCCCACTCTCTTTCCTTTCCTCTTTCTCTCTCTCACACACTCATTGCCTAAGAAACCTAATTTAAAATGTTGAATCCCGAGACAGAAGAAATAGGAGAAAAAGGCGTTTAATGAAAGGATACAACCTCTCCAAGAATAAATAATAATTCTTCCTTTCAAGAGAAAGCATTCCATTTTCCTTTCCCGTCTCCTCCAACTCTTCTCTTTCCAGACAGTTGGATCTTGGAGAGGATTGTGGGCAAAACCAAACAAGCACTGTGTTTATTTGATTAACTTTCAGAAAAGGACAACATATAGAACCTGGGTCCTGGAGGGGAAGGTGGGGGAGGGGGCAGGAAAGTGATCTTCTTGTCTTCGGACCTGCGGCATTTCCCTAAGATTCGGTGACAATACCGGGGAAAAGCAGCGCAGGTTTCCCAGCTTCCTCTGCAACTCGGCTAGAGAAAGCCCCGAGCTCTTTGCCGAAGCGAAGAAAACACCAGATAGGTGGATGTGAGTTTCATTCTCTAGCCTGGGAATGAAAGCGTGTGAAAGTCTGGACTTTAGCAAATGCAAATCACAGACATGTAAATTTCACTGAGAAAAACAGTATTCTCTCTCTCTCTCTCTCTCTCTCTCTCTCTCTCTCTCTCTCCCTCTCTCTCTCTCTCTCTCTCTCTCTCTCTCTC
>NC_058134.1:62321597-62357612 GCF_016433145.1 Gracilinanus agilis | reverse complement strand
AAGGAAGGAAGGAAGGAAGGAAGGAAGGAAGGAAGGAAGGAAGGAAAGAAGGAAGGAAGGAAGGAAGGAAGGAAGGAAGGAAACAAACAGGGAAGCCTGCAGACCCAGTACTTGCTGTTTGAAAAGAAATAAATAAACCAAAAATTCTCAGAGAGTAGAAGCTTTGTGGAGAAGCAGATGCTGGGCACCAATAAGGTGGAAATGACGCTTGCAGAGTTAGTGTTTCCCTTTTCTATGTTGCTTGGCTGACCGAAAATACAATTCATGTGATAAATGATGAGAGCACTGAGGAAAGCAACATTTGATGCAAGGTCTCCAGTAGTATGACTATGCTATGTTGAAGAACTGCCCTGTGTTTCTTTTTCTTTTCTAAAGTTAGTTTATGACATAAATTTAGATCCAAAGACTGCAACTGGGGGAAGTAGGGTGTTAGGTGAAGGACTGCTGCCTTCTCTTAATTCAGATGACTGAAATGTTATTAAAGAGTTTAGAATTCGAGGATTTTTTTCAAGTAATAAAAGCATATATTTTGAAAATATTTTTGCCTGTCATCTCTCTCTTTTCCTCTTTCCCAATTGCATAGATGTTCCCCTTCACCCCTGTCATTAAGTTAGTGCTAGCATTAACGTTAGAAACTCAATGAATAATCACAGCTTGGTGAAATCCCAAGTCTTCAATGCTGAATATGGGTATTCATTTGAATGAATAATAGGGAGATCCACAGATAGGTAGAGTTGGGGGGAGGGAGCAGAAAGCATCCACAAAGCGAAATCTGCAAAGTCTCAGGCTTTGAGGTTAACATGTTTATCTTTCTCCCCTTTTCTCTAGCTGCCTCATTCTTCCCTTCCTCCTCTCTTTCAGCCTACCCCTTCCCCTCCCCCTCCCTAACCCTTGCACCCTTGTGAAGACTTCTTGTGGAAATGCCAATATTTATTAGTATTTTTCCAGAGGTGGAAAGGATGATATTTCACTTAGACGTTATCCATCAAGGCCCTCTTTGAAGAAGGCAATGCTTCAGAACAGTCCCTCCTATATCAAGCTGAACCTGAGAGGAAAAAAAAAATCATGATGCAGTTTCTCTGTGATAGCACCAGTGGCTGTGACTTCATAGGTAGGGCCTCAGAGGCTGCTTGTGCAGCCTTATTCAGGTTAGCTTATGAACATCAGATTGAATCTGATGACCTAAGAAAACTCAACTACATAAACACAGGGGCTGCAGCACTAACACCAACACAGTGAGTGCCAGATGAAAAGAGATGTTTTTAATTTTGCTTCAAGTGTTATACATCAACATGTGGTAAATGAGTCTTTAGAAAACCAGTTTGATTTTTCTCTGTTCGCAATCAAAAAAATTTAAATGACTTTGCTCAGATATGATAAAGGATAAAAAAGAAGCATCCACAGTACCAATGTTGTTCAATATATGTGTGTGTGTGTTTTAAAGATTAAGGAAAATTATCTTTTTTTTCCCCAATAAATGGGCTTGGTTCATTTCTAAATCCTTTGTTTTTTCTATTATTAGAATAATTTTCAGAGAATGAGAATCATTATTTGAAATTTTTTTGTCTTTTTCATATTTCTTCATTTGCAGTAAGCTTTAAAGTACAAATAAATAATGGAATTAAAGACATCAAAACCTTGGCCATCTTCTTTAGAAAATAGACTCCAAAATGTTTGTCTTTTGAGGAAATCACATTGTTTCACCATATATTTCTATGAAATAATATTCATTAAGTAATTTTCAACTTAAAACAATTGCTATACACAGGGAAGAGTTTTTCCTATCTACCTTAAGATTTGAGCTTTTCAGAGCAGGAAAGACAGTTAGGAGGTCCTCAACAGTCTTGCCTGCACCTAGATATGATTGGGGTCTCTGAATATCATGATATCCTTTTTAGAATACCCTACATAACACGAATACTATTCTGTAAAGAGAATCTTGAAATAATAGAATGATTTCGAGATGGCTTGGAAGAATCCCAGGCATTTCCATCATCATCATCAATTTTTAAACTTTTTTTTTGTTTTGAACCAAACCCTGTGTCCATTTGTAACCCTGATTTTAAAATTTTGATCTTTCTTTAAAAACAACAACATTGATTACAAAGAAAAAAGGGAAGCAGGAAATTTCCCATAAACATTAGATTAAGACCACTGGTCCTGGAAAGTTGCTATAATAAGAATGGAGTCATTATGGTTTTCCATTGACATGGTTACTACTCTTCAGGATCCTGGCAAATGGAATAGCATATCAATGTGTAAAATTATCTCCTTGCAACACCCCAGAAAGAGATAAGCCATTACAATGTAAATCTAGATATGCAAAGTCTCTTTGAAACCAATGAAATTGAGTATAATGCCCATATTACATTCTCATCTTAGTGTTCTAGGATGTAGAAAGTATATAACTATGCACTAAGATGAGAATGTGCATGTAAAATGCAAGTATGGAATACAGTGTCCATTAAATATTATTTTAAAAAACTACAGCCCATATCCACAAGCTTTACTTAATTTTAAACTCCATGTGAATAGCAGCTCATCAGGACACAAGAGCACTCTACAAAATGCCCAGTTTTTCTTTCCATTAACCTTTTTTCCTGTTTTCCCTAACCAAACATTAAATGTATATGTGTACATATATAAACATATATTAGAAGTAAATTCTAAATAACACACATGCATATGCACTTGTAATGGAAACTCCTCATCATGACCCAAAATTACTCCAGGGTTTTTTTAGACTTGTAATTAAGTTTTTATATAAGAAGCAAAAAAAAAAAAAATTAATGCCATCACTAATATCTGAACCATCAACAACAAAAAATATCCTGGCTACAAATCTGTGGGGATAAAAGAAGGACAGAGAGCAAAACCCAACTGTGGATTACAAGGTTATGAGACCGGTCACTAGGAAAGGGAAATAAAAACTGAAAGTTATGTTGAACTTGTAAATTATGCAACTTTCATGGAAGGAAACTGAAGGTTCTCTTCACTCAACAGTTCATTACCCCTCACCCCCTTCATTCTATTATGCTAAACTTTTGGTGGGCAATTGTTTAACTGTGATGTTTGTGGTTACCCTAAAAGTTGTTTTCCTTCCACTATTTCAGATCTCTTGAGTCCCCAGTTTTTTCACTTCGAAGAGTGACTTTCCTTAGTGTCTTCTGGGCTAGGAGGAGCAGAATAAATGAAAGCTGGAGATGCCCATTTGCAAACTGAAGGCCTTAGGATGGGGGTGGATAAACAGACTGGGCCTGAAGGGGGGGGGGGGAAACACTGTAAAATACCGTCTTCAGTGAGGGTATGGGGTAGAAAAAATTCGGTCCTACAAGAGAGACGACCCTGAGAGTGTAATATATTAAATATTGCAGCGATCGATTTCAATACCCTGAGTGGACACGGGAATAAAAATTCGCCCACAAGCTGAAGTGATTAGGAATGCTTTGTTGCAAGGAAAGAAATGCGATTTTCTCCAGATCCTTTTTGTTCAGGTTAGAAGAGGGCCGGACAATCAGCTTTTAAGCTCTAGGCTCCCAGTTTGGGATATAACCCTAAAGGTTAGTCTCGTCTCAATGGCGTTTCAGCGCAGTAAAAAGATGAGCTTTTGTACTAAGGAGGATTAAATATCAACCACAATTATAGGTTGATCACACTAGGAGCTTTCCTCTAGAGTCAGAGAGGGCTACATTTTTGGAGACTCCTCTCCATGTCAGTGGGCGAGTCTTTGTTTTGACTCAGAGGTTGTTGCCTTTGCACAAATTTCCTTTTCATTAAAGTCCCGGGTGGGGAGAGGAGAGCGGAGAGGAGGTTGAAGAGGATGCTAATTCTCAGCGGTACAACTTTAAAAATGGGTTTGTGCTTGAAGTTGGATTGGGGAGAAACACTCCAAATGAGTCCTTCCAGGGTCAATTGGATTGTACACATGGACGCATCTGAGAACATACATACACACTCCATGGACTTCTCAGGCCAGCTCTGGCACTCTCTGCTTCCACCTCGCCAAGATCCGACCTGTGCATCCTCCTGGGCCCAGGAGTATGTTTAGGGCTCTAAGATAGTTACCGGTAAGGGGATTGTTTATAATCCCAGAGCTGCATGTAACGTGAGATCGAAATCCAAGCTTCGGACTTCAAGTATGTTGCCTGCTACACATTGCTGATGGCTGTCTGCAACAACTGCAATTGCAACTGCAACTGCCTCCTCCTCCTCATCCTCCTGCTGGTGCTGCTGCCACCACGGCTGCAAATCTGAGAAAGAAATGCAGCATCGTACAAAGGATTTCTATAATGAGGAGGAAGAAGTCCTCTGCCTTGTGACTAAAGAAGTGCTATGGCTGCTGCAGCAGAAGCTGCTGTGACTGCTTGAGTCTCCCATTTCCCCTGCTAGTTCCTTTGCCCTTTCCTTTCTCCCCTTCAGCTCACTCCAGTCAAGGGGACAGAGGGAAGCCACTACCCTCTCAGCCTCTTAATAAATCCTCCCTCCCACCCCCCTTTCTGGTAAACGCCAAAGTAAGTTCTTGTTAGATCATGGAGCCTCTCTAAGTTCAGAGCGATGTTCAGGACCCAGGAGACCCTGGGGCTAGGCCCTAGTTTCAAGAAAAGAATGACTGGCCCCAAATCACAAGAGGCCCCTTCCTAGTGAACCTTTCTCCGTTGTCTGTGTCCCTTCTGACCTTTACTGGCCTCATTCTAACCAGGTTTACAGGTCACATTTCTGGCTTAAGGGGAAAGCAAGGAGAAAGCAAGCTTAAGGGGAAAGTTGTATATGCCTTGGTTTCCAAAGAGTTCAGTTAGGGAGAAGGACTCTTGAACAGACACTTTTCTGGTTCACTTAAGTTGCCTGCGATTTAGATTCTGACTGAAGTTGGGAGAAGGAATAGAGAGAGTTCAGTTCAGCTCCCTTCATTCCCTCCCCATCCCAGTGAAATGATATGTCTATATATGAAAGAGTCAAGGACTCAAGATTCCTGGTACACCAAAATCTTCTTCCTCTCCCTGGGGCCAAAATGCATCTCTGCACTGAAGTGGGTACTGGAGGGAGGCTGAATTGGAACATGGCAGTCTGAAGAACAAAAAAAAGTCACACCCAGGAGACAGCTCTGAGGAGAGCTGGAGGTATTGAGATCAGATTTCTCCTCCTGTGTGAGAGAGGAGAGAATCTAGATGGCAGAGGGAGTAGATAGAGAAATCAGAATTTTTCTGCTCCCTGATGCTTCCTTCAATCCTCAATTTCTCTTCCACTGAAAAAACAAACAAACCCATGAATGTGAAATGAAGTAGGGTGAAGTTTCTAATGGGTCTTCACTGACAGTCTTAATGAAGTCAAAGATGGGCATATATGGGGGGTCAGGGTAGATGCAAATGACAAAACATTCTTTATCTCCTGCAGAGTGGGAACTAATGGATAAAAGGAATTTCAGGTAAACACAGTACCTGCTTGGCTCCCAAAGAAACAGACCTTGGCCAAACAGGGGAAATATGTTTTGGAATCTGGGCCCTGGCATGGGAAACTGCAGGGTGGAAATTCAGATGTGTAAGCCTTCTGGGTTTGAGGGAATCTGTTACTCTTGGCTGCTTTCCAGGGGGTCTCCAGAGCTTCTCCTCCGTTGTTGGGTCCTAGGGCCTGGCTAGGATCTCCTTAGAGCTGCTGGATTCACCTGTCATTACGATCACAGTGGAAGGACCCTGACAAACCTCCACAATAAGGGCCTGAAAGGGGCGCTTAAGGTTCACTGATCTGTATGTAGGACTTTGGAAAACTGCAAATAAGCGAGAAAATTTGGCCATTCTTGTGAAGGGAAATACAAGTTTGCACTTAACATGAAGCCTCAAGATTAATCCTCCCCCCCCCCCAGAAACCCCCAACCCAACTAAGTAAGCCTCCCTCCTAAAAATGCCCAAACTCAACCCAAAACAAAGCCAGGCTGGACCAAAGGCCCCTGGCCTCCACCGTTACCCTCCAGAACAATTTCATTTCCACAGCTGTATCCTAGTCAACCCTGGGCACTGGGGAGAAATAGGGGACTAAGAGTTGGAGTAGAGAAGGGAAGCGGAGGGGGAAGGGAGCTAGAGTAGAGGAGGAGAATGTTAGAACTTGGCTGGACCTTCAGCCCAGGGGGTGCGGAAGCAAGCCGAGGAAGGAAGAATGATCAGGAAGGAAGAATGGTCTAGAAAGAGACAATGGAGGTGGTCTTGCGGAAGGCCCCCTCAGGGCTGAGGAAGCAGCTCAGGCCAGAGACTACCCGAGGCCTAATGAAATCAAGGCAACTGTCGAAGAGGTGGGGTTGAGATGAGGGGTTTGTTTCCCGGCTTTGCACCCTGGACCTAGGGCATTTGTAGCTTGTCTCACTAGGAAGGTTCGGTCTGGGAGTTTGTTGGAACAGGCTGCCTTCAGGAATTTGCTCCCATAATCCACTTTGTCCAGCGCTGCTCTGCTTTTCCCCCTCTGTTCAGAACAGGGGCGAAGAGGCCTGACCCTGCTGGCGGGAAGTGTGATGATCTCCTTGGGCCTGAGGCCAGAGACCGCTGCCTAGGGGCAGCAGCAGCAGCCCCCGCGGTCGCCCCAGCGCCGCTGCTCGCTGCTCGCTGCTCGCTGCTCACTGCTCGTAGCTGGTATTTCCCCGCTTCCTGAAAAAGGGAAAAGCATCTCCCCCTAGCAAGCAGCTGAAGTGTTAAGTCGCCCGGCCGCAGGCAGGCTCCGAGTTTCTGCTATTCCTGCCAAGCTGGGCGGCCTCTCTTCCGGAGTTCCCTCGGGAAGACAGCCTTGGCGCGGGAGTCTGGGATGCAACGCCGCTTCTATACGTAGAGTCTCCGGTCCGAAGTGGGCTTTTCTGGGCAAACCCCGTACCCGCTGGAGATCTCAGGAATGAGAGATTAAAGGGCTCTAGCAAACAGAAATCTGAAGCAGGCCCAAGGAAGAGAGATTTGCCTGGTTTTTCTAAGGATATTCCAACTTTTGAACCTTTTGCTTAAAAGATGCTCTTTGATTTTTGTAGAAATAGAAGCACCAAAACACACGCTATCACAATCAGTTCTAAGCGTAGTGAGTTCGGAGAGATGAAAATGTGTGAGCAGGAGACGTTCGTTCCTCTCTATTCACGATGCCTTGTCAAGAAAGCAAAGGCAGTATTTGAGTGATTGTTGCTCTTTTGGCTGAACTGACGTGAGAACCCGTAACGTGATTTTTGATTTGTGTCTCCTTACAGCTCACCAGGTAAAGGAGTCTGCGGAGGCAACTGTGGCCTCTTCCTACGAAATCTTGTCACCTGGATATCCGAATATCTGAAAGGAAATCCTTGGAGAAACCCGGGTCCCCCGCACTGAAAACCTCTCCTGAACTACGAGTAGAGAGGCTCACAATACCCCTCACGCTCACCCTCGAGCTTTAATTTGATTATTCATTTGAGCTATGCCAGGCAAGCGGTACATTCTGGCTTTAGCTTTGGGAGTTGTTCCAGAGCTGGAACTGAGGCAGAGGTGACGTAAGGACAGCGAATGGGAAACAGGAACAGCAAAAACGATTTGACCGAGATATAAACTAGTTCAAACTCTTGGGGAGAGGTGTTTTCTTCTCCTTCCTCTTCTCAACATAAACGCCTTTTTAACTTCAATGGACCTGACTCATTAGTACTAACTAGGGTGAAATGGATAAGAGTGGAAGGTTGCAAGTAGATCTGGTCCTAACACTTCTGTGGTACTAACAGAACCACGCTCCAGACTAAAATAGAAATGTAACTAACATTCATCTAGACAAACTAATTTTTGACAGAATTACGTTATGCTTTTCTTTCAAGACATTCTTGGGGGGTTCCCCCTTCCTTTTTTTTTTTTTCCTTCGAAGATATAACTCAGTCTAAAGGCAGAAATATAAACACACTGTCTGTTTGGCGGAAACCCCTTAACAGTTATCTTCCAAAGGAAGATCAAGACACTTTGTGAATTTTCCCTAGATAATGCCCATATTCCGAATGACTGATCAGAGAACTCCCGTATTGTTAAGTAAAATGAGAGGAAGGCGAGTGACGTGGGAGTCGAACAATGGCATTTCTGAATCAGTTTGCTTGATTGACATTTGGGGGCTTCGTGACCCCAGGGAATAGGACTCATTACCGTGAATACACCAAAACATCAACCAAGATTAGAACTCTAGATCCTGTTTTAATCCCATTTCAGTCTAAATTATAGTGGGAAAATATCAGATCTGGGAGGGGAAAGAAAGAATAACTCCTTCATATACTGATTGAACCTTTTAATTGTATTAAGAAGAGAAAATGTGAACCCTAAAGCAGAAATAGTTCTAACATCTTAGCAGTAGTATCGAAGATTTAAAAAAATAAAACCCACAGATAGGAAAGGCTCCCACGAACAATTGTGTAGGACAAAACATTTCATGGTATTGAGAGAGATGCTGTTGAGGAAATGTCTAGTCCCTCCCATCCCCCCATGTTCATTATAAATAACAGCAAAACATTTTTTTTTTTTAGACTCGGCAGTATATAAACGCATTTTAATTGTGAAGTTTAATTCTGGAACACACTGACTCAGAAAACACGTAGATTCTTTAAATGATCTGATCCAATCTCCCTTTTTGATTATCAAGATTTTCTTGTTTCTTGGGAGAGGGGGAGAAAGGTGTTTTTTTTTCCCATGTAGAAAAGTTGTGTTAACATGCACATGTGACACAGGAAATTGTGAATGTTGATCTTGAATTCTTGGTGGAAAATGGAATGTGTCTGAACAAAATCTATTTTTAACCAAATAGAGTGAGATCATGCAGGTTGTGTGTTAGATAAGAGTACAATATATGACAACTTCAAGCAAAGAATTTTTGGCTCTTCAAGAGGACTCCAAAAACTTAAAAATGAGAAAACCCTACAACCTCAAACAGAATAAATTTAAAAATTATTGTAATTTTTCTTAGCCTGAGATAATTCTGTTCCAAAGCATGTCTTTAGCCAGTCTTTTGCTTTAAGTAGATAAATGCAAGGAAAAGTGAGTGTCACGGGAAGGAAGATACCTTATTTCAATGAATGAGTTATAAATAGAGGACCCGTTTGTTTTGCTCGATATAATAACGTTCCTTCCTAGTATTTAGGCTTTAATGAGAAGCCACTGTTGTTGCATGGGAAGTCAGAGCCATAGGAATTATTTATGCAGCAAGTAGGAACAAAAATTAATTATTAGGTGCTCAGTAATCACCAAATAAACTCTGAGCTTTCAGGTTAAAAATAGACGACTATCTCCATGTTCAATTATACAGTATCAATTACTAATACAACTGATGTTTCAGCGTCTCAGTGCAACTAGATATCATCTTCATATGGAGATATCTCGGTATTAATTAATGGCTGCTTTATTCTCATTATTCACAAGGAAAAATAGGGGTCATGTCACATTAAAATTAAGATTATCTTAGTTTATCTGGGCTCTTAAACAAAGATCATTCAATGTAATTATATTTCGAATTAACGGAGGAAGGCAATTTATCTCGTTATATTTTGCTGGAAGACAGGATAGATTAGGAATGGGCAGCAGTAACATTCTGAGGAACCAAACAAACATGTTTTGAGTCCTCTAATATTTTCTTTGCTAACGGGAGAATAAGGGAAACTGTTAGAGACATGACTTTGCAAAGTCAAATACTTTTTAAAGGACTCCGATCGAAATTCTTGCTCTGCAGCAGATTCAGGTTTGATTAATTTTCTGTAAGCGACCTGACAGCACAGTTTTAAAAGATTAATTAAAACTGAAATGATACTGAACAGGAATTCAACCTGCAGTGACATTACTGGCGCCTTATGGGGCTTTGCATTCCGCCAACTTGTTCCAAAACCCAAACTGCCAGGGGTTTCCCGAGCCTAAAACACGCAACACTGGGAATGTTCCCCTTGCCTCTAGGAAATGAGCGCGGAATTTGGCGAGGAGCCGGGCCAGCTTAGATTGAAATGTGGAGCTGGCTGCTAAACCCTGTGGTGGGTTGCCCCGCTGAAGCAATTGGGGGAGGGAAACACTTGAGCTGTTCACGTCCAGCTCATTTGGTAACCAACTGGGCTGTGCCAAGGGACCAGAGAACCCGGGTCTGCGCTGGACCTCTACGCAGTGTCTCGGACCGAGCCTTGGCAACATTTTCCTCTCCTTTCTCTTGTCTTTGAATGTCTTTTTTGCTGGCCCAGCTCGAGCGTTGTAGGGCCTCCTTCACCTTGAACCACCGCGGCGTGCAAAGAAAACGAGCGTGTGCGAGATTGTGTGTGCGGTGTCCGGGAGTGTGAGGGGGTGGAGGTTGGGGGGAGGAGACAAGGGAGAGAGGGACTACGACATGACTTTTTATACAGTCAGTGCCAGGGGCAGACGTGTTATGCGAGTAATTTAGGTGATGTCTCTAGGACTATATTGTATTTGCTAACTGTTTTGGGGAATGTGTCTTTCTGTGTGTATTTCTGCACGAAGTCTATATCAACTTTTGAAACCTGTTTATTCAATTTGTTTTGTCGTCCATTTTCCATGGAGCCGCAAGGAGACTAGCTAGCTATTTCAGTTTATCAATGCCTTGCTCTCTTCCCTCTCGCCCCCTTTGCCGTTTCCCCTCCCCCCTCTCCTTCCACTTAACTCCAAGACGCCTTCACAGAACGAGAAATTAAGTATGATACAAATTGGAACTATAATTAAGAAAACACAACTGGGAAGAGTCCTTGGGGTCTCAATACAAGGGTGGGGATGGGGGAGGCAGCGGGACCGGCAGCCTACTCTTTAGTAGTCAGCTTCCTCGGTTCCTGAACCCTTCCTCCCCTCTTCCCTCCTGGGGGAGGTCACGACTGTGTCGGCCCGGAGAGCCAAGTGTCAACCACAAAGCTCATTCACTCTCCGACTTCTCCCGAGCTGCAGGGATCGGCGGGCTTTTTGGTTTGGCCGCAGAGAGCTGGGGGTGAGATTCACGTTTGTGAACCAGGGGCCAATTCTAAGGTTTCAGTACTCCAGTTACCCTCTCTTCAAGACGAGCCACCCCACGCAAATAGTCTATAGCCAGAGGTTGGGGCCTTAGTCCAGAAGGTTCCGGGAATCCCCAGTCTGGAACTCGTCCCTAGAAAGCTGGTCCCGCAGGATATTCCAAGAGCTCTGCAGCCCTTGACAGCGCCTGGGAGTAAAGGCTGTCGTAGGCTTGGCATCCGAGCTTCTCACTTCCCTTCCCCCTTCCTCAAGTCTTTCCCGAGTCTTTCTATCTCGGTCTCTGGGTTGAGCTTTGAAAGGGGGCAGCAGGCAAAGGCGGAGAAAAGGACCTGTTTCCCAGACCCACGAGAGGCTGCAAACCTCCCTCCCCCCCCCCCCCCAACCAAACAACCCAGCCCCACCTCAACCACAAACCAGAAACAAAACCCTTTGGAGAAGTGTCTCAGGAGCTGGCAAAATCCAGAGAAGAAGGACAAAAACTGGGAGGGGAGAAGGGAGAGGGTGAGAAAAGGCAGTGGTACCCCCTCTGAGATGCTGCAATGGAACCTCTTTTCCCAGGTAAACCCATACCCAGCAGCTCCTAAAAACGTGAACAAAGAGGTTGGGAAACGCGATCCAGGCTGGGTAGGGGAATCGTGGCGGGCAGAAGGAGGCTAGGGTAGAGATGGGGGTGGGGAAAAGGCAACTCCCCATATTTTCTCCTTCAGCAAAATGATTTAAATCCCCTCCCCCAAACTCCTCATTGAGGCACCGTGCAGCTACAAAACAAGGAAAGACTTGGATTTCTTATTTAAGTGAGGCTTGGCCTCTTCCCTCCCCCTTCTTCCCCGCCCCCCTCGGGGGAGATTGCTAGAGACAGAGCCCGGCTCCAGAAGCGTGCTTAGCAATTAACACGCAAGCTTAGCTGGCTGAGTCGGAATCGCGGGGCAGCACCTCCCCCTACAGGTGAAAGGCGCATCTACAGCCATTTCCTACTCAATCTTCTCTTAAAGGGGAAGACTCTTTTAAGGTGGAACGGGTTTTCCTGAGAAGCTTTTCTATTTTCCTTTTGCCAGTGGCTTGCAGCCCAGTTCGCAGCCCTTTCAGTATTCCTCTCTTTATGTGTCTGCACACAACCTTGACTCTGAGCTCTTCGCCAGGAACATTTATATTGCTCAGAAGCTGCACCTAATTTTTTCATGCACCATACCATCACTACCTGTAGAGCTTGGTTCGCGGATGCGCAGGCATCGATTTAGATAATCACAATAATTGTCTGCCTGCAGTCTTTCAGGCAATCGTTGGGTTTGAAATAGCGACACATCCTTTTTCTTTAGGCTGAATAAAAAAAATTAGGAGGAAAAGAAAAGAGAGAGAGGAGAGAGAGAGAGGAGAGAGAGAGAGAGAGAGAGACAGACAGACAGACAGACAGAGAGAGAGAAGAGAAGAGAAGAGAAGAGAAGAGAAGAGAAGAGAAGAGAAGAGAAGAGAAGAGAAGAGAAGAGAAGAGAGAGGGAGAGAGGAAGTGTGCTAATTACTAACCACATCCTGGAAGAGTATCTCTCATTAAACTTCCAGGTGGGAAATCCCGAGATGGTCCCTCTCTGGTTTCCTAGTCATTGCCATTTCCCCTTTATATTCAGTAGCTCACTCCTGTAAAAGTAAGAGGTAAAAGTGGTTGAAGTTTCAGGAGGGTTGAGTCTCCCTCCTTCCGACTCCTCTGCTGGAAACAACTATTGGTCTGGGCTCGCTGCGCGTCACTGGAGAGACTAAAGCCCCTGTATCCCTGCAGTTTCCGTAGTTTTTTCTCTTTCTTTTTCTTTCTTTTTTTTTTTTTTTTTGTGTGTATATACATGTGATAGAAGGATATATGACAATGCAGTCTAAAATGGAGGATGAAAGATCCGTTTAAACTAATTTTTAATGATATAGTTTTAAAAAGAACAAATCCATGTTTATGTGTGTTGTGCAAAGCCATTGACTCTGGAGAAGTACTTTTCTCTCTAAACTCTAGAGTTCCTGGGGAAAACCAGCTACATTGGAACTCAAGTAAAGAGCAGAAAACGAAAAAACCAGCTTAGGTTCCGGCCCTATTTAGAGCAATTTCCTTTCCTTTCCTTTCACTTGGTCACTCCCTTCCTCTTTTCTGCTCCTCACCCCCTCCCATCCTTACCCCCCCTCCCCCCTGCCCGCTCCCATCTCTTCTGAGGTAGAAGAGGAGGTCGATTTCCGCGTCACCTCAGGTTTCTTTTTCCCGATTGTTGGATAATGCTCCCTCTCCTCGCTCCCACTCCAAGTTTGTTTCTCCAGTGACCTAAACTGTGAGCTTTCCCAGTTACAGCTACTTTCATCCGGAGGGCAGGAAAATCCTAGGCTTGATCCCATTACAATTTTCAAGTCGGGTGAGAGGAAAAGCCCGGAAGGACTAGGTAGAAGTAGGGTGGTATCAGAGCAAGCGTTCGTGAAGTAGGAAAGGTGAGAAGGAAGACTGGCATACCGCCAGGACTAAGTCCCATTTGTTAAGAGCAACTCCAGCTGCCTGTTACCTTTGCCATTCATCCTCTTACCCACCCCAGTATTCCGGACTCTCCCCAGCTCAGTTTGCCTTTGCTGTGGGAACCCTCTCCTAATCTGGCCTAGGGGTAGCCAAAGAGGAGGAGTTCGAGGGGCACCCAAAGACAGGTACCAATCAATATCAGCTTGCTTTGGTCCAGGAGCAGACGGGTCCCTTTCTCTCCCTCCGCAGTTTCCAACCACACGTCAAAAGGCCAGAAGGGCTAGTTTGACCTTCAGTCTGTTTCCTTGGTGGGAAGCGCAGCCGAACACTCGGGCTTTTTAATTGAGAAGCAAGAAAACCAATAAAACCAACTTCATAGCATTCCTTATTTACTCCCGTTTAGCTTACCTCAGTCTCCCCAGCGACAAACCCATTCCACTCTGGTTAAGAGGGAAAAAACAAACCGCGTTTTTATTCGCTTACTGAAAGAGAGTCGGAGGTTCAGGCAGAGGGAAGCGCAGGAGAAGCCTCAGTGGTACCTATTACCCCTGTTGTACTGGTGTGTTCGTGTGTGCATGCTGTCAGTGCGGGATGTTTATCGGGCTCCATTCCCCCAACTAGGGCCTCCACATCCCCCGTCTCGATGAGCCCATGTCAGTGAGGGGAAGGCACTACAGGCCGGAGGTGACTTGGGCTAGGATGGGATTCCAGAAAGGAGACTGGAAAGAAGGGAAAACCCAGGCCTGGGAGTTCTGTTGCTGGGCATCCCGGCCGGCCCGAGACGAGATAGGAAGGATTCCCGTAGTTAGTCCCAGCAGGCAGGCTAAGATTTGCTCTCTGGGGCAGCCTGGAGGTTCTTGTAACAGCTTTTTCAGGCCTGTCCAGCTCCCTCCTCCCTTGACCTCTTCACCCCCACTCTCGGAAAGAAACGAAGGCGAGCTGCAGGGAAGGTCTCCCGGGTTGCCGCGAGGATTTCCTGCTTCGCGCGCGTTTAGGCTTTCGCTCCCGGACTGGCTCAGCTCTGGGAGCTACCGCAGGAACTGGGAAGCCAGCCAAAGCTGGTGGCTGCTCGTGGTTGGAGAAGAAGCCCAGTCAGTCCCAGCGAAACGCCAGGTCCGAGTGAAAGTGAGCCAGCCAAAGCTTAGCCCCGAGGCCCGAGAGCGAAGCTGGCAAAAAAAGGGGGTGGGGACTAGTTTAGAAAACTGATGTCCATCGCATTTGGGATCTGTTCAGTCTCATGCTCGTCAGGTGTAGACAAATATTTAGCAGCCAAATTGTTTAATGAGACAGTATTTCCTTCCTTTTTAAATTTTTTTGTCAAAAGAGAGAGAATGCTTTCCCTTGAATTCAAAACAAAACAAAACAAAACAACAACACAGAGGCAATCCTGGAATGTGTTATTTAATTCAGAATTATTGTTTATTATTTAACTTTCACAGTATTTAGGAGGTGCAAACTTTTCAGAAGAATTTGTTCTCATGTATCTGAAGTCTAATTCATTTTGCTTTCAAGCAATAAGGTACTGAAGTTTTAGCCAGGGCACATAAATGATACTTATGGTCAGATATACATATGTTCGTACCCAGCAGCACTACATTCACTGAAACCAACCCTGCAGTCAAGAGCCTTATAATAAATAATTCTGTGATGGCTGATTTTTTATAATATTTATTGTCACTGGAGAGAATGGTCCTGAGTTATCTCTCCACTCCCCATTCATAAATCTCATAACAGAGATAAGTCATACTATCCATCTATAGCTCACTCCCTTTCTGGGCTTCTCTCTTTCACACACATGAACACACAAAGTATACACATTATCCACAGATTTTTTTCTAATCATGCCCTAATATATGGTCAGTAAATCAATGCTCACATTTTAACTTTCCAGCCTGTGTTGGAACAGTGTCTATAGTGAAGAACTGGACTTGGCCCTTCATTGTGTGGACACTTCATCAGGGATCTTTGGTAAATCAATAAAACACAAGTCCTTGCTAGGAAATTTATTTTCTTTGTGTTCAAAAGAACAACAACCGAGTACAGTGTTAAAAATACTATTTGTAAACACTAACACGTTTAAAGTAAGAACACTAATTATTTTTCCAAATATTCAGAAATGAAAACTTCATCTGGAATAACTTTTTTTTTGAGGGGATAACAACTGATTACACTTCAGTTGGAAAAGAATAAAATAAACAATGTATAATGTAGAGGTATTCACCTAACCAAACAAAAAAAACTCAGTTTAGAAAATAGGTTATAGGAAACACACTCCATTCATGAATTAGAAAATTCTGAACCGTGGGATAATTGAAAACATTTATTTGGTATTTGACAAAACTTGGATGAAAAATTTCTTTTCTGAAAAGTAAAAACAATTAGGTTTTGTGAAAAATCAATCCTTAATTTTCAGAAACAGAAAATATTTTAATGAAAGTGGATTATTGTGACTCTAGGGATAATTGTTATATTTTGTTCAGTGATTTTTATTTATTAAAAGAAAGATGAGTCATATCAAGCACTTTCATTTGTACTAATATTGGGGGGAAGGGAAGGAATTTAGCTCCCTTTACAGCATCATACTTGTCAGGCAGGAAAGTCATGATGGCAAGATAAGTATCATATTTCCTATCACATCACTGTCCACAGGAAAATTCCATCATGATTTTTTGGAGATGTGCAAAAAAACCCATTTGTTTTTAAAGTTCATGAAGAGCGTGATGGAGTTTGTAGCACTGAAAAATACAATTCTTAGTAAAAAATATCATGGGAGTTGCAAAGGGATCTCCTTTGAATGTCTTTAATAACGTCAGAATGGAAAGTAAGACTGCAATAGCCAGCAAGATGTGATGAAGTGAAACACAGAACAATGAAGCTATTGACAAAACATCCTAACTGACAGACTGAAATTATTATTATTTTTTCTTTCTAGCACAGAGGTAAGCACCCAAAGACATCAGTGCTCATCAGGTCCAGGGTAATAAAATCCCAAAATTGTCCAATGGACTGTGACTGTAATGGGATTGTCAGCTTTAGTGGGTGACAATGGTATTTGCTCTTATTTTAAGGACCTGAGATCTCTAGCCCATAGTAGGGATGGGTGGGATTTGTGTCGAATTCAGGCCATAGTGGAGGGAAACATAAAATCAGCATTATTAAAAAAAAAAATCAAACCCAAAACAAGTTTTTGTTGTCTGGATTTGGTGTCGGTGAAGAAGTGTTCCTGTGAGCTATTTAGGTGAAATAAATAGAATAATGCTTAAAAGGCAGATGCTCTGACACAATTTTCCCTCAAAGTATCTGATTTCTGACATCCAATAGAAACTGGGAATTCAAGTTAGTATTAGAACCTGAATTTGTTCTGCCAGAGTGAAAATTGGTTTCATTAGGCATCAGGCACAGAACTCTTTTGCTGAACAGACTATAGCTGGAGATATGATATTTCCAACTAGCTGAAATAATGAAGTCTTGACTAATGCTGGGTGTGCTTTGGAAAACCATCCTGGTGGGTTTTAATTTTTTTTTTTTTATTGAAGTTCTCTAATTTTACAGTCCTCATAAACCTAAAGCAAGTCTAATGAAGGTCAATAGAGAGGCGGGAAAAAAGTCTAATAAGTGCTACTTTGGAGCTAACACAGTTTAGATAAGTTAAAATGTGAAATATTCAATTATATGCAGTTGTAAGGTTTGTTTTGTGGACATTTTATTACTCAACCCACACTTTCCCACACTCCTTTCTCTCATCCTGGATTTGCAGTGCTATGGGGAAAAGCCTCCTGAAAGCAGTGATATATTAGTCAGCTATACTATCCAAAGATCTTAAATGCTAGCATATAACTGTTTAAATCAAGGCTGAACTAAAAAAAAAAAAACAAAAAACCACAATTTTTTAAATCACATATTTGTGTATGTTGGATAATGCATTCTGTCCAGTACAATAGCATTCTTGAGAAGTGGGAAAAATTATGCAAGCTCCCAGAAAGATATAAGATAATTTATTAAATATATGAGGGGATTAAATAAATCCATCATCCATAAAACACACATGGATTTATATATACGAAGATAACAATCTTTCCAAAGTGAAAATAACAAATTGCTTACAGGAAGCCCCAGACATGTCTCTTCATTTGAAAATATTTGAGCCCAAGGAGACAGTATCTATCACTAAAGAGTTCCATGAACATTATCAGCAAAAGAAATTGTTATTAATGAGAAGTCTGATTTTTACAGCCAACATAACAATATGGAAACCCCCAAATTCCACCTTTAAGTTTATCTTAGGCAGCTATTTTTAAAATCTCGTTTCCCTTGTTGGCAGATAATGTACCAGCGTGCTTTTTCTGCCGTTTATTAATTCTTTCTGAGAGATTAGGAGTTTTTGGAGCTTGATGGGGGCTCTTTTAAGCAAATATTACAATGTTAGCTAAACTTAAAAGTTCCAGTCTCAGTGGGAAAATTTGGCATCCATAGTAGCTAACTCAGGAGACAGTATAACCCAACAGTATAATCCAGATAGCTTAGCTCTTATTGTCTTCCACCCTTCATTCTAGGTTTCACCTTGAGGAGTACCTAAAACTTTGACTAATTTGAACTATATGATTCAAGCCAAGGAAATGAAAATATATACATTCTTTACATAAATTGAACTTCATTTAGGCTTGATGCAAAATTTATTTTTTGTCCTAAATTCAAAAATTATTTAATTCTTTTTTTTAGCTCACTCTATCTCCCCAACAACTTTTTTTTGAGCATTTTAGCCCTTCCTTATAACAAAGCATCATTAAGCAAAGTAAACTATCACACTGATCAGATCTGAAGCATGACTCTTGCACCTGTAATCGTCTACTTTTCTCCTTAAAAATGTCATTTGATTCTATTTATCACTGCATTGGTCAGAGTTATCTTCTGTACAATTTTTTAAAAATAGTGTTATTTCAAGAACTTTTTTAATTTTGAAAATATGTTGGACAAAAAACTGGACTGGTTATGTCAGGTAGACAGCTTCCTTGAAGGTTTGCCTTTTGGCTAGAGTCTCTAGAGTACATGAAGTAACTTTAAAGGTTCTGAAAAATGTCTCCTTTGATCCCAGAAATTTTTTGAACAACAGAGAAAGCCTTTTCCATTAAATCAAATATATCCAAATATTTTTGGAAGAGTTTTCTTGAAAATCATGCCAAATGCTTCACATCAGTGCCCAACTCTTCTCAGGGATTTTTTTTTTTTTAGGATGCAAAAGAGATTGCATTGTTCCTATGGGAGTCTTGCTCTTCCTATCACGCATGGAAAAAATGCAATAGGCAGTTCCAGGAGTGTTGTCTCTGACAGCATGTCTCAGGAGACTTATATTCTTGGTGGCAAATTGCCAAAATAAGTAGGAAAGAAAAATTGCCAAGCAGACTAAGCTTTAGTGTCTACAAAATCTTGCAATAGATAATAAGAAAGTCGAAAGAAACATGCTAAATTAAAAGATCCAGAACTGTAGTGAGTGGTACTTAGAGAGAATTGATACCTACAACAAAATGGGAGAAGTGTTTTAAGAGCTTTGTTTTACAAAGCCCTCTTATAGCAGCTGGAAACAACTTTGCTTATTTTAAAAATTGCATTTTCCCCAGCTATTAGAAATCAGAATCAGTTGATCAATTATGAATTACATTTAACTGAATTATATAAACAAAAATATAAATTCATCAAAATATTGGTCTTATTAGCTCAATATTTTTTAAAACAATCTATTGTTGAAATAGAAATCTCTTGGCAAATATAGCTAGTGTATAGAAGTCCAATGCAACCTTCTGAATGATTATCAAAATGTGGTAGAAACTGGGTTCTGTAAGATTTCTAACTACTACACATGAAACCATCTCATATTCAAGTAAATATTTTTAAAATATGTTCCTTAATTTCTCTTTATCCATTTTGCCTATGTGCTTGCTTTTTTTTTCCCCCACTGTGTAGATTGTTGTGATATTCTATTACAGATCTATTCTGATTCCTTGTCATGTAACTGGGTTCTTTCAGGTGATAATAACAAAATCCAAGCAAGCTATGATAGGTTCAACCAAGCTAAGGACTCGATGAATTCAGTGAAGTATGTCTTTTGCTGGAAAACCAGCTTAGCATTCTTTCTGCCTTTGTGTTAGGTACCATCTATTACATGAATTAATGGTGCTAGATGTGTTCATTCATTTCTGACTCTTGGTGACTCCTTTAGGGATGTTCTTGGCAAGGATTCTGGAATTACTTGTCATTCCCTTTTCCAGTTCATTTAAAGATAAAACTGAGACAAACTAGGGTCACACAGCTAGTAAGTCTCTGAGGTTAGATTTGAACTCGGGTCTTTCTGACTAGCCCTGGTGCCTTATCTACTATGCCACTTAGCTATCTTTGATAAAAGATGGAAACAAAATGATATAGTTGTCAAGGAAACAAAGACCACACTTCTTTTCAAACTCAAAGTTCCTGTGATACTTTCTCAGTAAAAAAGGATAATAGTACAGTGATCAACTTTTTTTCATAGGTAGATGCCTATTCGTAATGAAATAATTTGAGAGTTTCTGAGAACACTTTCCTTCTGTAGGTAAATTTTTACTATATACTGCCAAAAATTTTTTTACTATATACTGCAAAAAACCCCAAAACCCAAACGTCATCACCATGGTCGCCTTCATTTCTACCAGACTAGAGGTTTTAAAGTACATTTAGTATGAGATAAAAGCAATATAGTATAAGGCTATAGAATCTCAGAGTTGGAATGAGTTTTGGAGGTCATTCAGTTCAACTCCTGTTTGATGCATAAATTCCTTCTCTACAACTCAGGGAAGCAATGGGATATAATAGAAAGCGCTATGGATTTGGCATTCAAAGTGAGTAGAGATCTGGTTGAATTTTAGATGAACTACTCAATGTCTGTGTGACCCTGGATAAGTAATTTTTTCTTGGTGGGTCTCTTTCCTGACTTGTAAAATTAAGGGGGTATACTACATATATTATCTCTGAGATCTCATCCAGCTCTAAATCTATTATTTTATCATTCTAAATGTTAGTTGTATGTCATAATGGAATAGTCTCAAAACTTTTTTGATTCTGTACTGCTTTTAGGAAAAAATTTGTGGGCATGTGACCTCAACATACATTATTTATTAATTATATAAATGTACTGCTGTACTCACATATTTCATATATTTAAAAATAAAAAGAATAAGATGAAAAAACAGCAAACATTTAAAATCATTTTTATTTTATTTGTTAATAGTATAAAATTTTGGCTCTTACTAAATAGAAATCATTATTATTTGTTTTAGTAATAACATTCTAATTGAATAGACATTATTTTTGAAAAGCATACTGTGTCCTGGGTGATAGAGAAGATTTATAAACAGTTGTTTTTTTTAAATAATAAATTATTCAATTAATTTGATCAATGTAGTTAGCCAAATAGGTTAGTTTTTATTTTTTCTAGATGCTTTTTTTATTGGAAGATATGTAATATAACAAATAATAGGTTATAACAGTAAATATATCATCTTTCTATCAGGTTTCAGGTTTCTATGTAGGTAAATTTTTATTATATACTGCAAAAAAACCAAAAACCCAAACTCTCCAACAACAATCTATCCTTTCTTTATAGGATTCTACTTAATAGATATGATCATACTTTCTTTTCCTATTCCTATTTAAATATTTCAGTTGTATTTTTATATGTGTGTGAGAAGTAAGAAGGCTGGTGTGGCAGGACCATAAAGACATGGAAGAAGAATATTGCATAAAAAGATTGGAAAGGTAGGTAGTGGTTAGGTTGTGTGAGGAGCTTTAATTTCAACAAGAAGAATTTGTATTTAATCCTAGCATCAATAGGGAGACATTAGAGCTTATTAAATAGGGGGTGATATGATCAGATATTGCTTTAGAAAAATTAGTTTGGCAGGTATGTAGAGGATAGATTAGAATGAGGAAAGACTTGAAGCAAGGATACCAATTAAGAGGCCATTAAGATATTTTGGGTGAGAGATGATGAGGATCCAAGAATCAGAGTGTTAACTGTGTGAGTAGAGTGAAAGGGATGGATTGGAAAGATTTTGTGGTGATAGAAATGACAGCTGCGTGGACATGTGGAATTGGTGAAAGTAAGGAGTTAAAGGTATAATTTCTATCATCAGTGGTGGCTCCCTGAAAAGTAACAGGGAAATTTGAAAAGGAAGGTGAATATTGGGAAAAACAAATGTAATAAAATCTTTGGTATAGATTGCTATCCACCCATGCCTGCTCATCCTGTGCTGATCACTCTATCTTACCCTAAATGAAAAGCAAGAAGACAATTCTTCTTGAGTTGTGGTCGGCTATTGCATTGATCAGAGTTTTTTATGTCTTTCAAAATTGTTTTTCTTTACAATGTTGTTGTTATTACAGAAATTGTTCGTCTGATTCTGCTCACTTCATTCCATATCAGTTTATGCAAGTCTTTCTAGGTTTCTCTGAAGCTGTCCCTTTCATCATTTCTTTAGAAACGATAATATTTATACACTGTATTGCATTCATATACAAAATACCATATCATATTCCTATGTCATAACTTGTCCAGTCATTCTCCACTTGGCAGGCAACCCCTTAGGTTCTAGTTCTTTGCTGATAAAATGAGCTACTAGAAATACTTTTATATATGTGGGTCATTTTTCTCTTTGATTTTTGTGAGGTACAGTCTGCCTAGTAGACCTATCACTGAGTCAAAGAGTACATCGTTTAGTGACTTTTGGAGCTTACCAAATTGCTTTCCAGAAATGGTTGTATCAGTCCCCAACTCCATCATTTGAATGCCTATTTTCCTTTTGCCCTTTCTAGGCAACTTTCTAAGATTCTAAATAGTAGGATAGGTGCTGATCTGTATTGGCAGGGAGAATTCCTCCCTCGGAATGCCTGATGAAATCACGGGTCTAGTTAATAAACAAAAAAACAAATAAACCTAACCCCGACATTCCTATAACCATTTACAGAGAATTTACAAAGAACATAATGTTTAACTTAACTTATCAGAACAATTTTGTGAGTTAGATATTGTTATCTCCAGCAGCCCTAGTCCCCAAAAAGTTTTTCTATAAAGAATCTATCTCCATATGCTTTTCACTCATTGATAGATTCTAGGTCTGCCATCAGAAATGCTGAATCCCTCTTTCACATATCCATTTATTAAATATTTGATAATAATGATAATGGCCTTCATAAATCTTTTCCAGGTTAAACACCTATAATTTCATTTAACCTACACCTTGGAGAATATGACTTCAAGTTATAATAATTAGTGTCTCTCCAAAAAAATTTGGAGGAATCCTGATAGTGGAATGCATTTTTAAGTCATTTGAACCTTAGTTCAAATCTCAGTGCTACCATTTGCTATGTGTGTGAACTTGGAGAAGTCATTTCTCCCCCTCAGGACCTTAATGTTTTCATCTGTAAAGTGAAGTAATTGGACTAAGTGACCAGGTTTGAAATTATAATTCTGTGAACTCTTAACTCATTGAAATATGTCAGATGTAATACCAACTGGACAGATTTTGGTGAAACGGTTCTTTTTTCCCCCTAGATAATATGCACTACTAAGTCACTAATTGTTATTTATTTTCTTTTCCCCAATTTAATAAAATGTAAAAATAGCTCACTTCCTGTTGAATGATAAATGAATGTGTGTGTGTGAGAGAGAATCTGGGTGGGAGGGCTTTAGGGAAAAAGTTGAAAGAAAGAATGTATGTATCATACTCAAGGTTGCATCATGTCACCATCTTTTGGGGTCAGGCAGTGAAAAATCATAGATCAGGGACTAGAGCAGAAGTTCTTAAGCCCTGAGCCCATAGACAGATTTCAAGAAGCCAGGAACTTGGATAGGACAAGAAAATTACATCTTTATTTTCATTAACTGAAATTTATTTTCTCTAACCAAAATTTAGCATTTCCTTGCATTATAAATGAAAAAAAATTCTGAGAAGGGGCTTGTTGGTCTACCAAAGGGGTCTATGACTCAGTGACCTAGGGGAAGGGCATTTTGATGAAAAAGGAAGTGATGGCAGGAAGTATTTGGAAGGGATTATCCAACAATTCAAACTGCAAGTTAACTGAGTCACGCAAGATTTTGTGTGATACCCTTCAAGGATACAGTTTACTTTGTATCCCTCAGTTGCCTCACTTTGTCGTAAAACATTGCTGCTTACTGCAAACTGATTTATGGGCTGGATTGCTTTTGTCAGGGTTCTGTGACCACAGACAGCCAGGTTCCCAGGACCTCTGGCAAAGGCATGCCTGAGAGAATCGGGAAGGACTTGGAAGGTATTTTCAAAGACACATTTGTCACCAACCTTATTCCATCTTTTCCTGGTCCTTTGGTGTCCCTAGGGGAGTGAATTACACAGCCTAATACACAAGACATTTCCCAGGGATACAGACATAGAGGACACCGGATACCTCAGAGCCAAATTGTTTTGCGACAAAAAATGCCTCACCTGATCTTTGTTCTCCTCCCCAGAACACAGAGCTTTATGACTACAGTATATTAGTCAGCCCAAATACCAACTCCTGAGACCTGCTGCTCTTTTTCTATCTGCTAGAAAGCCAAAATATAGGAGCAACTACTGCCTCCTTTCTTTACAGTTCAGCTGCCTTGACTTCCTCATTTAGATTGTAATACAGAATCGCTCTGTTTCTGAATTTTGCTGGGAAGGATCACGAAACGGAGCTGATTTTACTTAGTGTATCTTTATATTATACAACCTCTCCTAGACCTTTACTTTTCTTCCATAAACCTTTTACTACATCCTCACTGTCTTCCTAACTCATCCTCCACAAGATTTGTTCCAAAAATCTTCTTCCCTAAACCTCTCCCTAATTTATTAACAATTAATTTATTAAGCCCCCCCCCCCCCAATTAATACTGGGTGACCTAGTTTTCTACTTCACTGGGAAGACAGAGGCATCCAAGGTATATTCCTTCAGTCCTGGCTTCCCCCTTCTTCAAATCTTATCATTTTCATGCACTCTTTTCTCATTCTCTTTGGTCACAGTGGAAGAAGTATTTCACCTCCTTCTTTCCTCTAAAATTAATCTCTCTATCTGAACTATTAACTCACTCCTTTCCATCTCTGCTAGGATCTTGCTCTACAAAGAACAAGAGACAATTAGGTGGGGAGCAACAAGGTGGTACAAGTAGATAGAGTGGCAGGCCTGGAATTGGGAGGACCTGGATTCCAATGTGACCTTAGACACTTCTGAGCTGTGTGACTGTGGGCAAGTCACTTAATCCCATTTGCCCAGCCCTTGCCCTTCTGTCAGGGTTGTTACTAAGACAGAATGTAAAGGTTTAAAAAATAAAAGAGATAATTATGTGGCACCAAGATAGAATCAAGACCTGGAGTCAGGAAAAACTCAAGTTTAAATTTGGCCTTAGTTACTAATTCTGTAATCTTGGGCAACTTATTTAACTGTTCTCTGTCTCAGTTTTCTCATCTGTAAAATGGGGACAATATTAGCACCTACTCTCCTCCCTCTCCTGTTATTATGAAGATAAAATAAGATATTTGAAAATCATATTGCAAACCTTAAAGCACAATGTAAATAGTAACTACTATTGTCACAAAGATTTCTCTAGCTTACATTCAGGTACAGTTTTCTCTCTGTCTTAAAGCATGCTCAGGTCCTAAAATACTCCTTCCTTAGTACCCCAACCAGTTACCTTGTTATCTTTTATTCATTCAATTTAGACATTTTTGAAAAAGTCATGTATTGGGAAGATGGAGGCCATGCAAGGTATATTCTCTCAGTCCTGGCTTCTCTCTTCTTTAAATCTTATCCTCTTCATCCACTCTTTTCTCATTCTCTTTGGTCACAGTGGAAGAAGTATCTCACCTACTTCTTCGCTCTAAAGTTAATCTCTCTACCTGAACTCTTGACTCATTCCTTTCTGTCTTTGTGCCTCCACAATGGCAGTGTGCCTCTACTGGAATAAATGAGTCAGGAAAAAGGCATTTATTAAGTTCTTTCTATGTACCAGGCATATGCTTGGAGGCAGCTGGGTGGCTCAGCAGAGAGAGACCTGGGCTTGGAGTTAGGAGGACCTAAATTCAAATATGATATCAGACACTCACTAGCCGTGTGGCCCAGGGCAAGTCACTTAATCTACCAGAGAAGGAAATGGCAAACTATTTCAGTATCTTTGACAAGAAAACCCCATGAATGTTATGGACAGACATGACTAAACAAGGCATATATGCTTAGTACGGGAGCTAGTCTCTTGCCAGTCTTGCATTCTAATAGGAGAAGAAAACAAGAGTTGGAAAATGTGTGGGGATCAGGCAAGGTACACACATGGTAGCATGGTTTGTAAATGGCCGAAAATGACCGTGGCGGCCCATTTCTGGACAAGATAATGGGAAAGTCTGGGGGGTGGGCAGAGTTTAATTCTGTTGGGAAGAGGAAGAAACCAGAGTTCAGGTGGTATCCTTTGCATTCTTAAATAAACTCTTCTTGATTAGTGTATGGAAGTAGCATCAAGAGTCTTTTTGCCCTTGGTTGGTGCATTTTTTTTTTTTAAATCCTTAAGTTCTGTATTAGAATCAGCATTGCGTATTAGTCCCAAGGCAGGAGAGCAGTAAGGGCCAGGAAGTGGGAATTAAGTGACTTGCCCAGAGTTACACAGAGTTGGTGCCTTTGTAAAAGCTGCCAAGTCCTTTTCCTCTGTAGTATAAAAATGTAAGTGACTACTTCTTAGAGTGGTACATATTTCTTCTATGTCCTTTATTTTTGATTATCAACGAATTATAAATAGGCAAGTTCCATGGGACCAAGAGAGCTATGTCCCTTTTCCTTCAATCCAGCATCCAGCTGATATATTGTAGACAGAATTTGGGTAAGCCTTGGACCAAATGACCTCTACTATCTTTTCCTCTCAGGGTCCCCAGACAATCAGTCGGGTGGAGGAAATTTCCAAGCTGGCAGTAACTAATACACGTGAAATCACAGGTCTAGACAAAAAATAAAAAATAATGTGAGATCAGACAAGTGCTCTGGTTTTATTCCTTGTACCCTGTGTCTCTATGCCACAGATCCTATTATGTAAAGTATTGCTAAACTTTGCATTTGGGGGCTTCTAAAATCTGGAGGCGCTATGCAGCTGCATCATTTATTTAAACTAAGTCTGCAAGTGTTCATGTGTGTGAAAGTTTTATTTTTTTCTAACATTTTTCCTCCTTGAATCCCAGTGACAGATAATTCAAGGAGGTTCATTCCAAAATTTTTTTTTCTAAGCTAATAAAGCAGACAATAATAATCCATAGCCTGGGGAAATCTGCAAAGAGAGTCCAAGGTCTTACCTCATCACTTAAAATGAACATACCATGTTTCAAGAAACCGTGTCACTCACAAGAATGTTATGAGGATGGAGGGGAAAAAGTTCATGGGAGCATTCTGAGTACTTTAGAAGCAAGTTCCTATAGAAATCCAAAGAATTAAAGAAAATACTTGAATCTCATTTGGTGAGAAATAAAAAGTTAGTCCACAAAATACACACGAGATGTTCACTGTATTTCAAAACAGACTTTAGTTTCTTCCTTTCTAGATTCTCCTGTTTCATTTCTGTCAATGCATGACAGTTGCCAGAGGAATTGATTTTACTTATCAAATCATGAAGAACGATGAGTTTGTTTGATATCAATGAATTATAACTAGGCTTTTCCTTGCTATAACTCAAACATGATAGAAGTCATTTTTTGTAATTAGAGTTAATGATGTCTTTATTAGAAGAAGGAAGGTTCTTTAGCCTTTCAAAATAACCACCAACCAGTAAATCTGGGGAAGCATTCCATTACACAAAGAGTTTGTCAGCCGCAGACATCACTCTCAAACCTCGCATACTTTAGGGGTTGAAACATTACAGGTTGAGCCTCCATGCAAGGTTTGGGGAAGCTTGAGTCAAATCAGTTCAGCTGTTTTTGGATTAAATGAGTATGAAAAAAATCCACTTTTCCTACCGAAAAAAAAGAAAAAAACCTCTAGTGACCTCGCTTTGCCCTCAAATAACTCAAGAAATGGCTGAACATAAAAACTTCAAACTTTACGTATTCATAGTCCTCCAAGGAATACAATCCTTGTTAAGTTGAAAAAAAGCCTAGTATTTTTTGAGTTAGAGAGTTCTAACATTACATGTTTGCACATGCTCCGTATGTAACTCTTAGCTGGTTGCTGAAAATTGATATAGGACATTTATAGCACATGAGTAAATGGTGGTTTGTTACTTATTGACTATGTCACATTACTTATGACATCACATGGAATTGGGTGCTGTTAGCTTTGCATCAAAATTAAAGCTTTTCATCTGTTACGAAATATCAAAACAAAGGTTAGACTTTGAAATCGCAGAGGTTACGAACTAACCCGTACAGTAGCTGCCTGAGTTAATGATCATCTCTTCGTCACCGGACAGCGATCAAGGCACTGTGACGTGCAATTCGTATTTACCATCCAATCAAAAGCTGTTGTCCACAGACCTCCATGTCATTGACTTTCCTTCCTCAGTGACTTTGGTATCTGGCTCACAATTTTTCTATTCTTTTAAATTCCTACCCTCCCACCAGGGAATTAAACACACATATATATTAACTCTCCCTCAAACACCCTTAACACTCAGTTCCTCAACCTACACACTTCCCATGACCTACTCTTCTACCCCACCACAGCCACACACAAAGATGGTCATAGCCTGTTATCTTGCCATTATTCACATATGGACTACTTCCATGTTCAAGAATTTTGAAATCCTCTTATCTCTCCACATCAGGTCTTCTAAATCTTTTTGTCTTCTTTAGATCTTTCGTGGTTCCCCCTCTCTTCATCCTCACAGGTGAGAATCTTGCCTTGTACTTTACAGAAAAAATTGAGGACATTAGTATGAGCTCTCTCTTCTATTTCTTTCTCATATGACTTCTTATATAACTCATGTGACTTCTGCCACTATTCCCTTTGTCAGCCCTGTCTCATATATTTTATTAATCAAATCATGAAGAATGATGAGTTTGTTTGATATCAATGAATTATCACTAGACTTTTCCTTGCTATATTGGCCTTACTCCTTACCAAGACTTAACCCCTTTCTATCCGGTCTCTATCCAACACTAATCCCATTCTATCCAGTCTCCTCCCACAGATTTCTCCTTTGGTTAACTTCACTCTATCATTTATTTTCAATCTCTCCCTGTCTAGTGGCTCCATCTCAACAGCCTACAGACATTCTCTTGTCTCTCCGATCCTCCAAAAACTCACTTGATCTTTCCATACCCACTAATTATCTTTCTATATCCATTCTGCCCTTTGTGACTAAATTCCTCGAAAAGGCTGTCTATAATAGGTACTTTTATTTTCTCTCCTCTTATTTTCTTCTTAACCCATTACAATCTGGCTTCCAATCTCATCATTCCACTGAGATTCTCTCCAAAATTACCAGTGGCTTCTTAATTGACAAATTTAATGGCCTTTTAAAAATTCTCATTCTCCTCAACCTCTGTGTAGCCTTTGGTACTGCTGATCACCCTTTTCTCCTTGACTGTTTCTTCTCTTTATGTTTTTGGGACCCCACTATTTCCTGGCTCTCCTTATATCTTACTATTCCTTAGCACCTACTCTATGTTTCAGTTATACTAGACTCTTTGCTGTTCCAAGAACAAGATACCCCATCTCGTGGCTGCAGGCATTTTCTTTGGCTGTTCTCTATGCCTGGAATAATTTCCCTCCTCATCTTTGCCTTTTGGCTTCTCTGGTTTCTTTTAAGTTTCAAATATAATTCCACTTTCTACTGTAAGCCCTTTCCAACCTCTCTTAATTCTAATATGTTCCTTCTTAATAATTTCTTATGTATTCTGTATATAGCTTGTTCGCATGTTGTCTCCTCCATTAAATTGTAAACTTATTGAGGTCAGGGACTCTCTTTTGGCTCTTTTTGTATCCCAAGTGCTTAGCACAGTGCTTAGTATGCAGTAGGCATTTAATAAATGTTTATTGATTGACTCTTGCCAATTCTATCCTCTGATTGGCCGGTTCTTCCAAAACTCTCCATTTTAAAGAAAATGTCCAAGTCAACTATGTTCTCATTCCTCTCCAAGTTATACTCCTAATTTTCTCAACTTTTTCTATCATGTCCCACTGACCTGAATACTTTGTCTTATATCTTATTCTTCTGACTTTTTACAGCTTACGAGATGATAGCATATAATTTCCTTCAAATTAGAATGACAGAAGGCAGGCAAAAAAAAACATGAGATTCATTTATTCATGGAGCAACATATCAGCTTTGGATGTGGAGAAAGCCTGAATCCTCTTCCATTATATTATTGCCTCTCGACTAAGATATTATCAACCAAGAGGAAGGCCAAAGAAATCCAAAGAAAAGAAGTCCAACCAAGAGAAGAGGCTACGACTAAGTAAGACTTTTGGGGAGATTCTTTCATTTGTGATTCTATAACTTTAGTCAATCACAAGAGGCTTCCATTTACCATGTGATTAACTAACTGGAACTAGTTATGGAATGTTTGCATGTGCTCCAAAGTCTCTTCAAGGCACTTACACATCATGACAACTCCCAGAAGCAGGCTTCTCAGCTTTTTCCACATAAAGAAATGCATTGTCTGAGTGTATTGATATACTCTGTGCAAGCTTATAAGGACTAGTTTTATTGGTCAGTCTCCTGTTACATAAAGATTTGTTGAAAGAGATGGGGCAAATTGTTAAAACATTAGATGATAACAATATTCTCCCCAGATCATGATAGACTAGATCATTAGACCATATCTGAAATTTAAAAGGTGTAAATGTAAAGTCTTAAAGACTAGATCATTAGACCATATCTGAAATTTAAAAGGCATAAATGTAAAGTCTTAGACTTGGGTTAAAAAAATCAATCTCACAAAAGATTGTGTGGTATAACTAGAAAACAGATGATCTGAAAAAAAATAACTTAAAGTTCAATGTGAATTATACATCATTAATAACCAAGAAAGCTAATAATGATCTTGGTTTTTGTTGAGGGACATAGCTTTGGGGAAATAAGGAGCTTTGGGAAATAATCCTGATATACTTTGCTTTCAACTCCCTTCCTCCCTGCCCTGCCATCAGACAACATCTGGAATTTAGACAAAATGATATTTTAGATTCTACTGATACCCTAAATTAATCCAGAAATCTAAATTATCTAATCAAATCCTACAATGGTCCACATCTACTCAGCCATTCCCATTTAATATGTCACTGGTTATAGCCCTCATTGATTTACCTATACCAACATAATTTATGAAAGTGTTTACTCAAAATGATAGATATATATTTATGTCCATATACATAAGTATGTATGTATACTTAAGCATATATAAATATACTTTAAAAACCATTTGATGGTATAGTATATATAGCATATGATATATTTTATAAATATAATACATAAATTCACAAGGTCCACCCCATGACTTTAATCCCCTATTCTGTTCCCAATTCATGTGTTACATACTAGTCTTTGACATTCCCATTCATTTTCCAGATCTACCTTCCCAAGTAGCCAGGAGGGCAAAACTGCCAAGTGGAGTTCATGTCTTTCCTTCTAAGATTACCTTGTATCTACTCTATATGTATCTTCTATATGCATATATGTGTATATATATATATATATTGCACATATATGTCACCCTCCAAAGGAAAACCTGAGTTCAAACCCTGCCTCATGTACTTTCTAGTTTTGTGACTCTGGGAAAGTCATCTAACCCTGTTTGCCTTAGTTTTCTCATCTGTAAAATGAGCTTGAAAAGGAAGTGACAAACCACTCCAGTATCTTTGCCAAGAAAACCTCAAATGGGGTCAGGAAGAGTCAGACACGACTGAAAATGACTGAACAACAACATCTTCCATCAGAATGTGCATTTCTTGAGAGCAGAGACTTTTTATTTTTTCTTTATATGAACACCCCATGGTGCCTGACATACAGAAAGCACTTAAAAAAAGCTTGTTTATTTGTGATATATAATTATTGTAATGTGAGAAATGATAAGGGTGTTCATATTCAGAAAAATATGGTTAAGACTTATAGGAACCGATGCAAAGTGAAATAAGAAGGATGGGAGATCATTGTGCACAGTAACAACAATGTCATAGTGATGATCAACTGTGATAAACTTGGCTACTTTGATCAATACAATGATTGCTTGCCTTCTTGGTGGGTGTAAAAGGGTGGGAGGGAGGGAAAGAATTTGGAATTCAAAATTAAAAAAAGAAAAGAATGTCAAAAATAAATCAACAAATTACATACACACATATTTAAAAATGAAAGTTTATTTGTGAATGCTAAAATAAAAAGGTGCCTGATGTCTTATACTAGAAACAGACATACTGGAGCAAATGGTAAAGTAGTAGTAATAGTAGAAGTTTGTTTTTCCTTTCCCTATCTCACAGATTCCCTTTTCCCTCTGACTCCAATGATCTCTCAATAAAGGGTTAATGGGTCTTTCTTCAGAGTCTGCTTGACTGATTCACTATCTCTCACTCTTTCTGCTCACTGGAGAGTCTAACTCTCTAACAGACAAAAGGTGATTGTGATATATTGTCTTGATAGGGTCTCAATGACTCTTTGGGACTATTTTTAAAGACTGCTACATTGCCTGATCTTTCAACTAATTGGTAATGACATCAGTCCTCTATCTTGTGTGTTTCCTGCACACCAAAATTTCATAACAGAACTCCACCCATTTTCTAAGATTTTTGGGGGGTTTTTACAAATGCATATTTACTTTAGAAAGTATAATCACAAATATACAAACTTACTCCCCCAACACATGTGAGGCATTATTCTCTTTCCCTCACTCATTTTAGTTAGTCTTTAAGAAGAGGAAGATTATGCTCTTAACTTAGCTTTTTTCCTATAGAGTACAGTTCTAGTTTCAAAACCAAAACTCTAAGAACAAGGAATATAAAATCATAAAATAAAAAGAAATTAGATGAGAAAAGAAGAAGATACCAGAGGCATCTGTTAGTTCATTGAATAGAATATTGGGCCTGGAGTGAGGAAGACATGAATTCAAATCCTGATTCACTTACTAGCTGCATGACCACGGACAAGTCACTTTAAGCTCTGTTTGCTTTGGTTTTCTCAACTGTAAACCAAAGATAATAATAGCATCTACTTTTTAGGTTGTTATGAGGATCAAATGAGGTCAAATGTGTGAAAATACTTAACATGGAACCTGGCACACAGTAGGTACAATATAAATGCTTATTCCCTTCCCAATCCCCTTTCCCCAACATCCTCCCAAAGACAAGAAGATCATTCAGATACACCAACACTTCCAAGCAGTTGGCATCTCTAACTGCTTTCTCCATAAGTCGTTGCAAAAGGGTAGTTGCCCCCAAGATAGTTTGGGGCATCTATTCAAACAATAGGATCCTGCTAGGCAGATGACAGTTGATTTTTCTTTGTTTTCCTTTGCCTCAAGAATTTTTTTTAAACCCTTAACTTCTGTGTATTGGCTCCTTGGTGGAAGAGTGGTAAGGGTGAGCAATGGGGGGTCAAGTGACTTGCCCAGGGTCACACAGCTGGGAAGTGTCTGAGGCCGGATTTGAACCTAGGACCTCCTGTCTCTAGGCCTGACTCTCAATCCACTGAGCTACCCAGCTGCCCCTGCCACAAGAATTTGATAGTAACCACTGAACATTTCTAATAGGGAAAACCACTTGCTGTTTGGCAAATAGTTGAGGACATTTTGAACTCATGTTATTATCTACTTCCTAACTATATGTATCTCAGAAATTCTTTTTCTTTTTCTATACCACTTCTTTGGGTAGACTCTGTATTGTCATTGATCCACAATTCCTTTAAATGATTTTTGAGGTTTTCCATCTCAGAGTGGGTAATCTTGCAGGATTTCAGCTGAAGAGGATGGCAGTCTTTGAGGTAGATTCTGTGTATTGTTCCACAGACACCCCATATCCCATTTATGAAGTAAGAACACTCCAGTCTGCAATATTACTTTTGAAATATTTTAAATTCTGGTCTTAAAACATCAAGAAAGAATATTTCTGTGTACATAGCAGAGCACAAAAGAGGAATACACTTGAAGCTATCAGTTTCTATTTTATATTGCTTGCTTTAAAAAGTTTATAATATATTGTACATGTTACTTTCAAAATGGTTCTGCTTATTAATGCTTTTTCCTCAACCTTTCCCTTAAATTATCCTTCTATTCCTGAGATACTCAAGATTCCCTGAAGCCAAATATCCATGGATCCTGGTTAAGGTGGAAGAGTTGTTCCTTCTTGGATGTTCTTTTTCACTGCTGACTTTTTATATGTTGAATGACCTTGAAAAAATCATATCACCTCTCTGGGTATCACTTTTTTATCTGGAAAATGAGGGGGTGGAATATGTGGCTTCTAATTTTGTTACTAGCTCTCAATATATAATCCTATGATTTTTCAAGGACTTTACCATACTATTTGGCCAAATGGACATTTTTGTTCCACATATAGACAATACTCCTCTCATCTCCACCTCTTTTCCCTGGGAATCTCAAATGAGTGGGATGCACTGCTTTGTCATCTCCCCTTCTTCAAATTTCTAATTCCTTTGAAACTCAGCTCAAATGCTTCCTTCTGTGTAGAGGCATTTCCTAGCTGCTAGTCTCTCCCTCTCTGCAAATATCTGGAATTAATTTTGTATACTTGAGGGCAGGAACTGTTTCACTCTGCCATTACATAGTACTTGGTATACAGGAGGCCCTTAACAAATGCTTGTTAATTGATTGACATGAGTGATAATTAATGATATTAGAGAATCTATGATGGATATTGAATGAGTGATAAAGACAAGAGATGTTAGAGAAATTCAGAGGATGGAGTGATCAGTCTGGGCTAAGGTTATCAGACAAATGGGACTCAAGCTAGACTTTGAAAGCTCACTAGAATTCATATGGGTGGAGAAAACAAGTAGAGGGGATTGTCAGGTGGCAATTTATGTAAGCAAATGTTCACAGAGCAATGAATATATTCCAGTTGAAGTCATAGGAAATAAAGTTAGAAAAGTAAGTCAGGGCTAGAGTGTGGTGGATGTTGGATTTAACTTTTTGAGGTGCAAAAGTCTAGATAAAGGAATTTGAACCCCACAAAGGGAGGTAGAAATGTCAAGAGATCTGGATTCTAATGAGCTTTGCTCCTATTCCTGCATAACTTTGGGTAACACTGTTTTTTTCATTAACAAGGGTGAAAATCTCATAAAGGTTCTCTGCAGTAAGCCAGATGCTTGCATAATGTCTCCATTTTTAGAGTGAAAATATCTGGCAGGGAAAGGGGCTATGTGAGCAAATATGGCAATTTTATTTGGCGATATTTTCAAACAGTTTTGTTGTGGAGGAGGTACACGCCCATCAGACTTATAAAAATTGCTAATTTAAGTCAGGACTTTAAGTAAAGACTGGACAACTACATCTTGGGGCTTTGAGAAAAGATGTTGTCAGCCACGTATAGGTCTGATGAGGTCCTTTATCATCCCAACATTCTGTGATTCAATGAATTCAACCAGACTGATTTTCACATTTATTGAGCCTGTTCTATATACTGCTTTAGGCACTTGCAGAATTATAAAGATAAATAAGATACCATGCTTGCCCATAAAGAGCTTGCATTCTAATAATTAGGAGACTTTGTTGGTGGAAATGGTTTGTTATATAGCTGTTTGAAAAGCCAAACCACTTCTTGTATTTTGATTAATCAACCAACCAATCTTGTTTCTTTTTAAAAACAGAACAAAACGAAAACTCTTACCTTCTGTCTTAGAATTGATACTAAGGCAGAAGAAGAGAAAGGGCGAGGCAACTGCCTAGAATCACACAGCTAGGAAATGTCTGAGGCAATTTGATCTCAGGACAAGCCTGACTCTGTTCCTGGAGTCACCTAGCTGACACCAAATCTTATTTTAACACCTGTTGTGTGCAAGACACCATGCTAAGTCCCATGAGGAGTACCTAAAATTATAAAAATGATCTCTGTTGTTCAATTAGGATGTTAGGTCAACAGGGCAATTTATGAAGCTGGGAAGGCAACAAGTGATTTGCAGAAGAATCTGAAGAAGGTCAAACCTTGATATAAATACCAATGCACACTTAGAATATTTTGTTGCATATCCATTCATTCAATAGGAATTTACCAAGTACCTACTACTTACAAGGCATTGTGCTAGACATTGGAGATACAAAGAGAAGATTTTAAATAATGGTCTCTGACTTCAAAGAGTTTACATTCTTTTATCATATAATGGTTTTTAGGATTGTATGTTAACTACATGAAAACATGGCTAGCTGGTTAGCTTGACTCAGATTTGTGGAGAGTATGATTCTGGAACAGTTCTGGCACCATACATATGGAAACAGTATCAGTCATTACCTGAATTAGAAGAGTAACTAAGTTTTGGTTTCCTTACATCCAATACATGTGTTCTGTGGGCACTTCTTCCTTCCTTCCTTCCTTCCTTCCTTCCTTCCTTCCTTCCTTCCTTCCTTCCTTCCTTCCTTCCTTCCTTCCTTCCTTCCTTTCTTT
>NC_058134.1:62311442-62318710 GCF_016433145.1 Gracilinanus agilis | reverse complement strand
GGAAAGGTGGAGCATGAATCATGTAACCATGTTAAAAATGAATATTAATAAATGTTAAAAAAAATGATCATTTAGAATCTACTTCTCCAATCTATATAGGCTAATTTCTGCAGTGAACATTAAGAACTTGTCATCCTTTAAAAATAATTATATTGATGCCCTTCATTGATATTCATAACCATTTCAAAATATGCTCTTCCTGTTCCACTTTCCCAAAATGAAACCCTTCTTCATTAAAAAAAAACCCCAATAATATTTAAGCACAAACAATATAACTAACAACAATGTATGCAACATACCAGAGAAGTCTTCCCATTTCTCTGCTGCTTCTCATTGTTGGATTTTCTTTTTCTTTTAGTCATGAAAATTAAAAGAGGTTCTGACCACATCTTAGCAAGTAAATAGACAGGACTTTTATATAGGACAGAAGTCTTCAACGGGTTTGATTTCCCATTCCATGAGAGGCAGCATTATTCTTGCAATTTGTCTGGGATTTTAGGCTAGGTTTGGCATTATGTTTCTTTGGGCAAATCACTTAATTTGGGCCAAATTTATGCTAGGACAGTCTCTCATTTCTGAGACTTGGAGTTGCTTATTTGATTCCATTTATGCTATAACCAAAGTTAGCTCCTTTTTGTGGAAAGTTAGCTCTTTCTCATATATCTCATTTGATGATGCCTATGTTACATATCAGGTTTGATTTAAATAATGTTTGTAAAATATTTGTAAAAGTGGCACAGGGCCTGGCACACAGTAAGTGCTATATTAAAAATGCTCCTTCCCTTTCCCTTAAACCAGCTTACTCTATTGGGAGATGGGATTTTACTGACTTTTAAGAACCTGTTATAATCCCCATGTTATTTATCTTCAGATGGATCTAATTCTTAAGTCTATATTTTCTGGTTTGTAAATGAAAATAACAATTAATTTACACTGCCTCATTATATTTCCTAAAATGAAATTTTTCTTATTCTTTCCAATTCTGTATTTCTTAACAAATAAGATATCATACTGAGATTTGCTTCCATGTATATGAAAACCCTTCATTAGACAGTATTAGTTTAAATGATTTATTTTGTTTAACTCTATTCTCCACTAAAAGCATTGGGCTTGGAGTCAGGAAGACTAGCTCTGTGACTCTGGACAAGTCACTTAGTCCTATTTGCCTCAGTTTCTTCACCTATGAAAATGAGCTGGAGAAGGAAATGGCAAACTACATTAGTATTCTTGCCAAGAAAACCTGAAATGGGGTCATGAAGAGTCAGACATAAATGAAAAATGACTGACCAAGAACATTCTCCATTAAGGATATTTTCTCTTTCATCCAAATTCTTCCTTCCCAAGGATTCTCTATTTCTTGGAATACAGTGGTAAAATCCACCCTTAGCATAAAAGCTTCCTCTTAATCAATCAATCAATCAATTGAAAAAATAGTCCATGGCTTCCACGTACCAAATATTGTGTTGGACATTGTTGGGGATAAAAATAGAAGTTCCATACCTGATACTTGTCTTCAAAGAGCTTACAATTTAGTAATCTACCTAACAAATCACAATCTACTTAGATTAAGAGGACATGAAGACATAAATGCTATAGAACAATAATAGAAAGGATAAAATAAGTACTGGTGTGTATTTTAATAGAATTTCAATTCCTAGAGAATTGTGAATAGGTTTTAAACATAGTTTTATAGCCCATAGATCAATGTATAGAAACATACACATATGCATCTATATGTATAGATATATATATACACATATGTATATGTATATATAATTTCATTACAGAGGAAAACATCCACTGTATTTGATAGAGACCCTAAAAGAATGGAAAGACATACATCATAAAATGAGAAAATGTGGATGGGTTGTGGATAAATTTGTATTAAGTGGAGCCAGTAGTCCCGTTAGCCATATAGGTAAGGAGATACTGTAAGATTAGTCTGGCTTCATGAAGAAAAGGCCATGCCAGACTGAGCTTACAGTATTCCCTTACCTGTTATTAGACTGGTAGATCAGAGAAATGTTGTAGATATAGTTTACCTACATTTTAGCAAAGCATTTGACAAAGCCTCTTGTGCTATTTTTATGAAAAGAAGAGATGGAGAGATAATAGTATAATTACTGTGTGAATGGCCAGATCCAAAGATTAGTCATTAATAGTTTAATGGAATGAGGTGTGTAGTGGAATCCTCTAAGTCTGTGCTTGACCCTTTGCTGTTTAATATTCTTTATTCATGACTTGATAGCATGCTTATCAAATATGCAGATAACACAAAGGTGGAAATGATAGCTAACTCACTGGAGGAATGAGAGTCAGGATACAAAAAGGTCTTGACAAGTTAGAACACTGAACTGAATAATAAGAAGATGGAATTTATGAGCAAGAAATGTGAAGACTCGTTTGGTCCAAACAGTCCAAATGAAACATAAAGTCTAATATTTTGGTTAAAAACAATCAACTTAAAAAAAAACCAAAATAGGCAGAAGTATGATTAAGAAGCAGTTCATGTGAAAAAATATCTGGGGCTTATGGAAGATTGCAAGCTCAATATAAGCCAATAGCGTGATGTGACAGTTCAAGAAAATTAATGTAAACTTTAGGCTACATTTAGACAGGTATTGTATCCAGAATGAGGGGAGGATAATATTGTACTCTGCCCTGGTGAGACAATCCCTATAGTATTATATTCAATTCTGGGGATCATTTTTTTAAATAGGCAATGGGGGTCAAGTGATTTGCCCAGGGTCACACAGCTGGGAAGTGTCTGAGACCAGATTTAAACCTAAGACCTCCTGTCTCTAGGCCTGACTCTCAATCCGCTGAGCTACCCAGCTGCCCCCACTGGGGATCATTTTTAAGGCCACTGGTGAGCCATAGAGAATTCAATGGAGAAGAAGTAGGATGATGAAAGTTTTTGACTTTATGCCATACGAGAATCAGTTATAATAACTAGGGGATATTTAGCCTTGAGAAGTGGAGACTTTGAGGATTCATAATAGCCTGGGCTTATGTATTTGTTTTTTTGACTTACATTTTTTCCAATTATGTAGAAATAATTTTTGACAACTGTTTTCTGATATTTTGCGATTCAGATTCTCTCCCTTTCTCCCCCCAAATAGTCTGATATAGGTTATATTGGTGCTTTCATGCAATACATATTGCTCATGTTGTGACAGAAGACACATACCACACATATAATAAAAAAACACATAAAAGAAATAAAGTGGAAGATGGCATACTTTGATCTGCAAACAGACTTAAATAATTCCTTCTTTGGCCATGGGTAGCTTTTTTTTTTTTTATCATGAGTCCCTTGTGGACATCTTGGGAGCTTGCTTTGCTGATAATAGTTTAGTTCTTCACTGCTGGTCATTGTATAACATTTCTGTTACTATGTACAGTGTTCTCCTAATTCTGCTCACTTCATTTTGCATCAGTTCATATATGTCTTTCCAAGTTTTTCTGAACTCATACTGTTTTGTCATTTTTTATGGTGCAGTAGAAGTCTGTTACAACCGCATACCACAACTAGTCTAGCCATTCTGGGCTCATGTAGTTGAAAGGCCATCCAATGGAAGGATAAAATTTGTTCTGCTTGGCCTCAAAGGACAGAACTAGGAACAATAAGTAAAAACTGCAAAGATGCTAGTTCAATTTTTTTTTAATTAGGAAAAATTTCCCAACAGTTAGAGCTATGTAATAGTGGAATGGGATACTTTGGATGGTGGTGAGTGGGTTCCCCTTCACTAGAGTTCTTTAAGCAAACACTGGCTAGCATCTAGTCAAGGAGGTAATAGTAGGGATTCTTGCTAAGATTTGGACTGGATTTGAATGTCTCAGAAATCCTTTTCAGTTCTCAGATTCCAAGGATTCTGTGTCCATACAGGACAAAGTAATCCTCAAGTGATTATTGGATCTTGGAAAGAATGTTTTGGAATGAGAGGATTCAGGAAGTGCATGCAGGAAGGAATAAATGTGTAAGTATGCTTTGGGTGCCAGGGCAAATGTGGAGTTAATGAATAATCTGTTCGCTGAGTCTTATGAGAGAAATTTCTATGGTAATAATAATAATAATAATAATAATAATAATAATAACCTTGGTCCAGTGTCTCCCTCCTACTCATCCTCTCCTCTTTTATAGAGTATATATACCAATCTAATAATAAAAATTGCTGCTGAGCCTAATGGGCATGGAATACTATGTATCCTTCTCCCTCTTTACCAAGGGGCTCATCTTCTAGGGACCCTTGCAACCAGTCCAAACTGGGTGGCCTCCTGGGAGAGCCAGACTCTCATGAGTTACATGATTCTCCCTGGAAAGTTGAAGAAGAGAGAGATAGGAGGGAAGCTACTCCCTTTTTTTTTTTTTAAATAATTTTTATTTTTTAGAAAAGTTAACCTGGTTACATGATTCATGCTCTTACTTTCCCCTTCACCCCCCTCACCATCCCCCCCCCAGCTGATGTGCATTTCCACTGGTTTTAACATGTTTCATTGTTCAAGACCTATTTCCAAATTATTGATAGTTGCATTGGTGTGGTCATTTCGAGTCTACATCCCCAATCATATCCGCCTCAACCCATATGTTCAAGCAGTTGTTTTTCTTCTATGTTTCCTCTCCTGAAGTTCTTCCTCTGACTGTGGGAAGCATTCTTTTCAATAAGCTACTCCCTTTTTAAGGGTCCACTGAATCATTGGTTCTAACTGCTCAGTGGGTATTATTCAGTGTTCAAGTAGGAGTCGTAAACAGTTGGCTGCAAGCAACCAGAGAATTTGCCATTCTCAAAGTGCCCAAGAGCTGAGCTAAAACACAGGGTTGACTAGAAGTAGTCAAGGAAACTTTGCATATTTTTTATGCAATCTTTGGCTATTCCATCAGCCAGAAAGTCATTCCAAAGTACTTACTGTTAATCTAGTTTTATTTGATAACAGAGAAAATACCTGATCTTGGTTAGTTTTACTCCTTCCAGTTCCTTTGGAAAGAAGTGGGAGGCACTGGTTGCTCCAGGGACAGTGTGCATGAGTGTAAATAACAATTTCATTTCACAGCCTAGCTAAGAATGGAGTTTTGTCAACATAGGGCTGACCATAACAACTTATTAAATATTCTGGTAAGATGTGAAAGGAGAGTTTTGGGCATTGGTGTTGGCCATTACCACATGGGAGTCCTTGGAATAGTAAAGTTTCAAGTAACAAGAGCTTTACCACTCAAACTTGATGTCAGGTATGTCTATTAACAGATTGCAGTTATTAAGGTACATTAATATATGCTCTTTTAGTTTTTAGCCAAGAACACATATACAACATATTCATAAATAAGGATACTTGGAATCTCACAATGGCATCATTCTCTATCAAGTGGAATCCTGCTTAAAGCAGATCTGCCTTAGATCTCGGTTCGAGGTAATTTAGGTAGCAAAGTACCAAGATGCTTTCATTATAAAGTAGTTTCACTTACAAAGTGATTTCATAGTTGGAGCAGTGTCATAGTGAGAGTCCATTGCATAATATAGATCATTCAACCGGGTTCTCAAACCAATCAGCTTAACAATGTAGGCTTGGTTTTCATTCTCATTTTAAGCCAAGTGAGATTTAGTGTAAAAACAAAGTAAGAATGTAGGATCCTAAATTGCCTTAGTAAAATCAGGTCCTAACTGAGAATTACCTTTGCTTTTTCACTTTCCAGATATTCTTAAGCAAACTTCTAAACTGACTTTGTAACAAACTAAATATGCAATATCCTTAAAGTTTAGTAAGCGCTGGATCTCACAACTGGGTGGGGTTCTACCTAAGCACTCTCTGAGCATGCAGAGAAATAAAAACAACAGACCTTCATTCTATTTGTATATTTTTCAAGCTATGAGAATGAGGTCTTCTGAATGAGGGAAAAAATGGGGGGGAAAAAGCATTTCTGGTGCTACAAATTTATTATATACAACTACAAAAGCCAGATAGTTTCTGCCCTTGAGGACCTCATATTTGAATGGGGGAGATAAGGCCCTTTAAGCAGGAGAGTGGCAATCTGGAACAGATATTTTGGTCTAGGAAGTTATAGGGTGGTCAATGGAGCAACAGGCTAGTTGATTGATATGCCTTTCCTAGAAAGGCAAAATGTACTTTTGATATAATGATGATTTCTGGAATGAGAGGTGGAGAGGCAGGACTAGTATCTGGACAGAAGCTGAGCCACTGAGGAGGGATGACCAGATGGCTGAGGTTGAGCAAGTTTGATTCTGGAGCTAGCTATATATTCTGGGGTCTCACCAATCAGCATCAATGTGTAGATGTTAAAACCAGTGGAAATGAGGATCAGCAATGGGGGGAGGTGTCGGGGCGGGGTGAAGGGGAAAGTAAGAACATGAATCATGTAACCATGGAAAATTTTTCTAAAAAAAATTAAAAAACTAAAAAAAAAAAAAAAAAAGGATCAATGTGTAGGACTTGGAGTCAGGAAGACCTATGTTGAATCCACTCTTGAACACTTAACAGCTGTGTGACATTGGGAAAATCTTAACCTCTACAAGTTTCAGGCAAATGATATGGCAAGTTAAAAGATGGGTTTCCATCTGCCTCAACAAAGGGAACTGCTAAGCTAATGAAATCTAAGAGCCTTGATTTATTGATATATTTTTCATATCAATTTAACAGAATCTGTAACAAAAAGAAAACATACAATAGGTTGCTTTATATAACAGAGATTTCAACAGTTATTATGCATCATAATAATGTATCAAATAATGACTAAAGTAAGTATATACAGCAGGGTTTCATTTTATGCTAATTATACTTCCATGTACTTTGTAATACAATGATACTGTTCTTCTTGCTGCTTCTGGAATGAGACACTCATCTCCTTAATAGAAATCTTTTCACTGGCTATCCCTTCTACCTGGATTTCTCTCTCCCTTCATTTCTACTTTCTGGCTTCCTTTAAGTCTCAACTAAAACTCCACCTTCTACAAAAAGCCTTTACTGGTCACTCAGTGTACTGGACACTCAGTTCCTTCTCTCTTTATCTTAATTTACCCCTTATGTATTGCACATAGTTGTTTGCATGTTGTCTCCCCCATTAGATTGAGAGCAGGGACTGATTTTTTGCCTTCTTTGCATCGGAAGCCCTTAGCACAGTGCTGGGTGTGTAACAGATACTTAATAAGTTCTAGCTGATTGACTGACAGAGATTTAGCAGACTAACAGGTCTTTAGTTTGGGAAGTTTTCCTTTTACCTCTCATCCTGTGACAGAGGGAGGGGGAAGGAAAAGAGG